>NW_007749966.1:0-10442 GCF_000696425.1 Galeopterus variegatus | reverse complement strand
TTTTAATACAGTTCTTAGTTTTTAACTGTGTTACTGAGCCAAGGGCTGAGCCAATTAACAAGTAGGGCCAAAGCCATTTGACTCTTGGGGCTTTGAGAGGAAGGCAGCAGACCCCAAAATAGATTATTGGTGCACCATGGCTATGTTTCTCATGAGGCTTCAGAGCCTTTGGTGAAAACAACAAGAAAAGCATATAAGAGGGAGTGCATAGTTAATAGAGGTTCAAGAAAAAGGCATTCAACATCAAGGCCAAGGGTCTGGATCCCATTACCAATCACCAAAGAAAAGAAAGAAAAGAAAAAGGGGTTCAGGGGTTCAGTTGACTAAATAGTTCCTATGGGGAGAAGCAAAAATTCACAAAGAGAAATAGAGGCCTAAAAGAAAATATGCTCAAACAAAACCAAAAAGGTACAAAGAAATAATGTCAGAATCCAGAGCCAGTTACTATTCTAGCCGCAAGTGAGCCCATTCATTGAGCTCGGAGAGAAGTTAAACAAGCAGAGCAAGAAGCTCCTAACACACTATAAACCAAAAAATTTCAAATCAAAAACTAATCTGGCAAACTGTTACACTTTCCTCTGTATAACCAGGACAGAGAAAAGAGAAAGAAAGAATTTGCTCAAAATACAATCAATGAGGCCTGGAGGGACTNTGTCCCAGGATTAGGAAGACATCTGAGGGCATTATTGACTGCTTTATTGATTTAATTAGATTTGCACAAATTATGGTCCATAAAATTCTGGGCTCCATACAGTCTTCCTTAAGACGGAGTTTCAGCATAGCTTAAAATGGAAACTACCATCATTCCTATAAGAAAGATCTAGAATGGCAGAGATGCATCAGTGTGAACTAAGATGGATGCAGGAAAAGTAAGGGGAGGGATTTGTTCAGAGGACAGAGAACAGTTTCTAAGTGAGCTGGACTATGAATGTGTAAGGAAAAGAGAAGGTGAGAAAGGGAGTTTGGGGACAAATAAGGAAGGCCTTGAATAACATTTGAGGAGTTTGGACTTTGTAGGCAATGGGGAAACATTAAAAGTTTTTGAGCAAGAAAATGACAGGGTCAGAGCTTTGCTTCAAAAAGATAACTCTGACAAGAAAGTGAGAATGGATTGCTTTGGTAGGGGGCAGAACAACTGGAGACAGGAGAATACTCAGGGAGTCTATTGCAATTGTCTGGACAAGAGGTGATAAAGGTTGCACTTGGGCACTGGGCAAGAGAGAACAAATAGAAGACATATTGCAATGTAAAATCTACAGGACTTATTGACTGACTAGGAAAAGCCAAAGAGTGAAGGATGACTCAGGTTTTCAGCCTGGGGAAAGTGTCTGAGTTATCTAATTTAACATGCAGAATGTAGAGCATATCTATCGTCACCAGTCCTTACTCATTTATTCTTACTGCATATGTATATATGTGGAACAGCATACCATAAATCAATAGCCTAATCTCTCTCTCTCTCATACGCACACACAATTCCATTTCAATCTTCATTAATCTTAAGTATACATTATTATTGGTATTGTGAAATGAGAGTTCGAGGCTTTCTAACTTCATCTGAGAAACTGCAGTTTTCATATTGGCAGTGTAGAAATTATATTTTAGGATTTTGAGAATATTTAAACTAGTCCTACTGATAATAGTAGCCGCAATTGACTGAGTACTTACATGTCAATGTTTTCACATATTGCCTCACTTGTTCTCATGACAATCTATGAAATGGACATTGTTCTCCCAAGCTATCCCCAGCCCCCTCCTCCCTTGCTTCCCACCATAATGACTGGCCTCCCTTGTGACAGGATGGATGGCCATTGACACCAGGCCTGGACAGTGGGAACACAAACAGCATCTACTTAGTGAGTTTTAGGTAAGACATTGGCTTCCTGACAGAAGGGGATAGTGTAAGAGGAGTCAGTGGGCACTTCTGATGTTCCTTCCTTCCTGGCTTGAACATGTGCACGTGATGCTTAAAGCTCTGGCAGCTATTTGCAACTTCAGATGACAAACATAAAGATGAGAAGCCAATGGCTCCAGATGTCAGAGCAGGAGACAGAAAGAGCATGTGAGTTCAGTGACGATGTTGAGCCTCTGAGCCAGTCTTGGGACCATGATATCAGGTTTCTTGATAAGTTTCAAGCCACCATAGGTTGGTTTTTCTGTTACTTGCAGACAAACACACTCTAACGTTCACTTGCTTGCCCAGAGCCAAACCCAGAAGAGGTGGAGCTGGGATTCAAACCCAGGTCTTTCTGACTCCAAGGTGATGCTACTAGTGATATAATAAGAAAGATATATGGTCTTTGTCCTTGGTTCCTGGCACAGAGCCCCTAAGTAATAAGAGTGTCTTGTGTTCCAATGAGGTGACTCTTGGGGGGTCCCCAGATAGCTTCAGGATGGGGGCTGGTTGCCAGAAAGACCAAGCCTTGATTCAGAGCTTGGAACTTTTAGCCCCACCCCTCAAGCTCAGGGGAGAGAATAAGGGATGGAGATTGAATTAATCATCAATGGCCAATGATTTAATCAATTATACCTGTGTAATGAAACCTAAATAAAAACCCCTAAGTGATGAGTTTTGGGGAGCTTCTGAGTTGGTGAACACATCTACATGCTGGAAGGGTGATATACCCCTACTCCAAGAAGACAGAAGGTCCTATGCTTGGGACACTTCCAGACCTTGCCTTATGTACCTCTTCATCTGGCTGTTCACTTTTATTCCTTATAATAAACTGGAAAATGTAGATAGAATAACTTCCTGAGTTCTGTGAGCCATTCTAGCAAATTATTGAATCTGAGGGAGGAGTTGTGGGAAACCTCAGTTTATAGCTGGTTACCAGAAGTATCGGTGGCCTGGAACTTGTGATTGGTATCTGAAGTGGGGTAGTCTTGTGGGACTAAGTCCTTTAACTTGTAGGATTTGATGCTAACTTCAAGTAGATAGTGACAGAATTGAATTGAATTTTTGGACACCCAGTTGGTGTCAAAATTGGAACCCTTCACACATTTGGTGTCAGAAATGTCAGGGGAATAAAAACAACCCTACTACCACACATTCTCACTTCCAGTACACACACTGAGCAATGTAAAGGGCTTATTTTGTGTGTGATGGATACACTTGCTGTCTTTTCCATGGTCTCTGTCTCTCACTTCTTCCTCCACAGTTTCAATGTCTCTTCTAGGTGTCAGGCACTGAGCAAACCTTAAGAGAAAGTAAGATGATTATGATTCAGCCCCAATCTCCAGTTGTTCATAATACAGAGGAGGCGTTCATAATATGTTGGCCTACTGCCATTTTTTATGACCTATATGCTAAGAATGGTTTTCACATTTTCAAATGGTTGAAAGAAAATCAAAAGAAAAACAGTATTTAGTGACCAGCAAAAACTATATAAAATTCAAATTCAAATTTCAGTGTCCATAAATACCATAACATTGGAATACAGCCATGCCCATTTGCTTATGTATTGTCTATGGCAACTTTTGTGCTACAGCTACAGAGTTGAGTAGTTGCCCCAGATATTATATGGCCTGCAAAACCTAAAATATTTACTACCTGGCTCCTTATGGAAAAAGCATCTAGAGGGGGTGGAGTTTGGGGGTGGAGTAGGCAATGAACAACTCATTCTAGGTAAGGGAAAGAGAAAAGATGTAGAACTGATATAGAAAATTTCCCCCAAATAACAGGAGAATCTAAAGCTCTGAGTCTTATCTCTAGACTTTTTCCCTATAAAAATAGACTTCTTTTATAAAGAGACTGTGATGGGGGTGGTGACGTGGGTGGTAGTTTGGGATATTTGTTAGGTTTAGTTACCTTTGCATAATAAATGTCTTTTGTTACTTGTTCCTTAGACACAGAACTGTGTGCTTCAGTAAGTTCAAACTCCACCCAGAGAGAACAGATAATGAATTCTTTTAACGCACACTGTAAAATTCTGAGTTGAATAGTTTTACCTTGGAAAAAATTGATTGACCTTTTAATTAAGGCCCTTAGACCCTCCCACATATTGGCTGTCATCTGAAACTTGTGTGCTTGGGGATTTCTGGGAGCACATGAGACATCCCACTCAGATCCTGGTTCCTGTCAAGCAAGTTCTGCTGTCCTTACGGATCCCAAGTACCTTGTACACATCCCTGGGATGGTGGAAAACCCCTTCCCATGTACCCACATCTTCTAAAAATCAAAAGAATTGCTTAATGTTTTGTCTTTTTCTTTCCAAAACAAATAAAGTGCTAGGAAGTCTCTTCGATAATAGTGGTGCTTACCATTTGTGCAACGACACACAACACAGAAAGCACTTTGTGATTCTGTCCCTTAGAAAAACCATGACCTAAACAATTTGATCATAATGGAAAATGATTAAACTATGTAAAAATTCAATGCTGAAAAACAAGCAAAAGAAACTTTGAGATCAATGAACTCATACCATTTTTGTCTTCATTTTACAGATGAGGAAACTGAGGCTTAGCTAGAAAGGCAGATAACCAATGGCAGGATCAAGATCTATGCTTTCCATTTGTGATGATGACAGCCAAGGCTACCTTATCACTGACCTAATTAGATATGATATAATTATCTCATCTAATTTAGGGGGTCTATAGCAAAACTGTTCACTGAGACTTATGGTCACCCTTTTATTCAGGTTAGGCAGGTGCAATAGGCTGTGTAGAACTTTGGCTTATTTTGATAGTCAGGTATGTCTCTAAAATTTGCTTCTTTTTCCTGACTTGTGTCCCCAGTTCTGTGGACCCAGCACCTTGTAACCTTTTCATTTGATGAGGACTGGGCATGTGGAATAGCTTCTTAGTAGCAGAGATCCAGCTCTGGTTTCTCCCGCTGATCACTGATTTTATGCTGCATCTAGAGCATTAGGCAATAGAGAAATCAGCACCTAGAGGAGAATACGGGTATGACAAGTACTCCTGCACTGACACAACATTCTTTGTCTTCAAGGTGTTGGTATTCCTGACTTTAGGCCGAGGGAAAATGTTTTTAAACAGGAGTGGTGGCTGATTCTAGATAAACCAGCTTGGGATATCCAGGCAGAAAAGGGAAGAGAATAAATACTTTTTTCTTAACATCGTGTGTGCATTTTGTTGTGCTTTGTTTTTAGAAAGGAGTAACAGTTAATCAATATTTATTCTTTATCAGTGGTGACCTCACCTTTGAGCTATGTGGGGGAACTAAGAAACATGACGGGAGAGGAAGAGAAATTATAGTTATTCCATTGTTGCTTATAGTAAGGAACTAACTAAGGAAATAGAGAGCTAAGAGCATTAAAATAGCACTATGCTTATAAAGGCAACCATTAGAACAAAAATGCAAACCCTTCTAAAATCAGAATAATTACACACATGAAAACTAGGGACTACTCTCTTAGTTTGGGCTGCTATAACAGAATACCATAAACTGGGTAGCTTATAAACAACAGAAATTTACTTCTCACAGTTCTGAAAGCTGGAAGTCTGAGATGAGGGTGCCAGCATGATTGGATTCTGGTGAGGGTCCTCTTCCAGGTTGCAGACTGCTGACTTCTCATTGTATCCTCACCTGGCAGAAGCAGCACGAGGACTCTCTGGGGTACCTTTAATAGGGGCACTAATCATATTCATGAGGGCTCCTTCTTCATGACCCAATTATCTCTCAAAGGCCCTTCTTCTTAGTACCATCACATTAGGGGTGAGGATTTCAACACCTGAATTTGAGGGGGACACAAGCATTAAGTCCATAACAACTATATAATGAGATATTCTAAAAAATGGTTCAGCAGGAACATAGTACAAATAACATGAAACAAAGACCAAACATCTTTGACTTGTTAATAACAGTAAATCTTTATAAGAAAAAATGATTTTGGAATGAATCACAAAGCAAACCCAACTCTGTTATATGTGAGAGATACATCCAAACAAAGAAATCCAGAAAGTTTGAGAATTAAATACGTACCAGGGAAATACAAACACAAAGAAAGCAGGGGTGGATATCTTAATATCACATACGTGGAATTCAGGACAAAGGTCACTGAATGAGGAAAGAAGGGTACATTGTTATGTAAGGGGTATATTCAGTGAAGACAATATTTAAAATAATAAATATCTATATGCCAAATAATATGACAACTACATTTATATAGCAGAAGTTACAAGAAACACAAGAAATAGGCAGATGCACACTAGTAGAAGGGGAATTTAATTCACTTCTCCAGTGTATAATTGATCAAGAGGACAAAAATAAATTAAGGATAAAGAATACCTAATTAATGAGATAGACTTGATTAAACCAATGTAACCAAAGAACGAAGAATAAGCTTTCTGTTTTTACAAATCCATGAGAACATTCATAGAACTGATCATATATTAACTCATAAAGTAACCTTCAATAAATTCCAAAAAGTAGATATCATATGGATAATATTAGATAACTATAGTGCATTAAAACTAAACACTGATGGGCCGGCCCAGTGGCTCACTGCTACAGTGCGCCGCTTGGGAGTGCGGCGGCGCTCCCGCCAAGGGTTTGGATCCCACATACAGACCGGTTCCCGCTCACTGGCTGAGCGAGGGGTGGGCGCAGCACCGAGGGTTGCGATCCCATTGCTGAACACGAAAAAAGAGACAAAAAGGAAAAAAACAAAACAAAACTAAACACTGATAACAAAACAGAAAGCAAACATTTCTCCCATCTGGAAATTTTAAAGGCTTTCTTGAACAAATCTCAGAGAGAAAATAAAAACCAAAATGAAAGACTATTTTAGGAAACAACAATAACGAAAGTATTCCTTATCAGAATTTGTGCAATATAGCCTGTGATGTGTTGTATTATGTCACCACCCCCAAATTTATATGTGGAAGTCCTGATGCTCAGTACCTCAGGATATGGCCTTATTTGGAGATAGGGTCTTCACAGAGGTAATCAAGTTAAAATGAGGTCATTAGGGTGGGTCCTAATCCAAGATGATTGGTGTCCTTATAAAAAGGAAATATGGACACACACACACACACACACACACACACACACACACACACACACGGAGAACACTATGTGAAGATGAAGGCAGAGATTGGGGTGATGCTTCAACAAGCCAAGAATTGCCAAAGATCACCAGCAACCACCAGACGCTGGGGAGAGGCATGGAACAGATTCTTCCTCGCAGCCTGCAGAGGGAATCAGCCCTGCTGACACCTTGATCTTGGACTGCAGAACTGTGAGACAATACATTTCTGTTGTTTAAACCATCCAATTTGCGGTATTTTGTTATGTAGCCTTAGGAAACTAGTACACAGTTAAAGCAATGTGCAGAGAAAAAAACCATAGCCTTAACAAAAGAAAAAATAAAAATGAATGACTTATGCCTCATGTTCAAAAAGTTAGAAAATGTATATTAAAGTAAGTTAAAGAACACCAGAAGAAAATCATTAGTAATGATAAAGGTAGGAACTAATGAATTAGAAAACAGATTAACAGTACTAATAAATAAATTCCAACTCTAGTTCTTCTATAAAAAAAGATAAATTATTAGGTAACACAATCAAGAAAGAAGAATCAAAACGCAAATACACAAGTGAGGGCTGAAAGGGAGAAATAACAAAGAAATAGAGAAAAATTTTTTAAATCTGTAAGAAATTACTTGGTTCACCTTTAAGAAGATAAATGTAAAAATCTAGGTGATACGAATATTTTTCTAGGAAAATATAGCTTATCAATATTAACTTTAGAAGAGGTAGGTTACCTAAGTAAACTAATTTCCATAGAAGAATTGAAGAAAATGATCAAAGAGCTACCTTCCAAAGAAGCACCAGCTCTTAATAATATCAAGGAAAAAAAGCTTTCTGAGAGCAGATAGTTGTAGCTTTGATAAAAACACATAATAAAGTGGAAAGAGATGGCTACTTTCTTAACATGATAAAATGTATCTCTCTCAGCCGAATAGCTGAAATCATCTTTACTGGGGAGATTGTGACATTCTAATCAGAGACAAGAGCAAGACAAAAATGCCCACTATTATTGAAAATTATACTGGGGAAACTATCTAATGCAAATAGAAAAAAGAAAGAAATTGATAGTAAAAAAATTTGAACAGCAGAAAATAAAACTATTGCTATTTGCAGATGACATGATTTCATATGTGGAAAACTCAAGAGAACTAACTAAAAAAGTTGTTACAAACAATTAATAATTTAGTATGGTGGAAGAGATCAAAACTTTAGTATTTTTATGTATGCAAATAACAGCCAGTTAGAAAACACAGTGGGAGAAGCTACTCTCTGTGATCACTGGTCACACATGTACAAAAAGATACAATACCTGGGAATAAACTTATTTTAAAAATGTGCTATCTATATATGGTTTTGGATAGGAAAAGTCATCATATTAAAATGACAATTTTCCCTAACTTAATTTATACATTTAATATGATCATAATAATATATACCCAGGGTTTTGTGTTTAATCAGATGAGCTTATTCCAAAGTTCATATGGAAAAATAAACAAATTAGAATAGTGAGAAAAATACTTACAAAGAAAAGAAATTACTAGCCTTACCAGATATAAAAACATATTATAAAGCCTCAATAATTAAAGAAAGGCAGTTGTGGTAAATAAATAGACATGCTTAGGAAACAAAATAGAAAATTCAGAAATAGGTCCAAATACTATGGTAATTTGGAAAATGATAAAAATAGATATCCTGAGTTATAGGACAATTTAGTAAATAATGTTGGAATAATTGTATAACTATTTGGAAAATTTTTAAAGTTATCCAAGGCTAAATATAAAAGCAAATAATACAAACACAAAAAATGAAAGAGTTTCTTTATAACATTGGAGAAGGAGAGGTCTTCCTAACTCTGACTCAAAATCTAGGGCCGGCCCGGTGGCGCATTGGAGAGTGCACCGCTTGGGAGTGCCGCGGCGCTCCCGCCGAGGGTTCGGATCCCATGTGGAGACCGGTTCCCGCTCACTGGCTGAGCGCGGTACGGGTGCAACACTGAGGGTTGCAATCCCGTTGCCGGTCCCCGGTACAGGTGCGACACCAAGGGTTGCGATCCCGTTACCGGTTAGTAAAAAAGACAAAGAAAAAAAAAAAGGAAAAAAAAAAAAAATCTAGAAGCCATATAAGAAAAGATCGATAACTTAAATTGTATTAAATCTTAGGGATTTTTGGTTTTTACTTCCACATGTAAGGAGCACAGAGGATTTTTAGGGTAGTGATAATACCTTCCCTCTATGATACTATAATGGTGCATGCATGTCACTATACATTTTTACAGACTCATAGGGTGTATCATACCAAGAGTGAACTATAATGTGAACTATGGACTTTGGGTGATAATGATGTGTCAACATAGGTTCATCAATTGTAACAAATGTCCCACTCTGGTTGGGGATGTTAATAACAGGGGAGGCTATGCATGTGTGGAGCAGGGGGTATATGGGAAATCTCTGTACCTGATTCTCAATTTTGCTCTGAATCTAAAACTGCTCTAAAAAACTCTTCTAAAAAAATTCATAAAAACTCTGGATGGGGGAAAATAAGGAAACAACAAACTAGGTAAAAGTACTTACAACTCTTCACAAAGATGCAGGAGCAATTTCTATTTTAAAAAGCCTTATCCTTGTTACAACTCAATAATAAAAAGACAAATAATGCAATTAAAATATGGGCAGAGGATCTGAATAGAGATTTCTCCAAAGAAGATATACAAATGACCAATAAGCACATGAAAAGATGCTCAATGTCCTTGCATTAGAGAAATCCAATGAAAACCACAATGAGATTCCACTTTACACAAACTGAGATGACTATGATCAAAAGGACAGATAATAACAAGTGCTGATAAGGATGTGGAGAAATTGGAGCCCTCATACAATGCTGATGGGAATGTAAATGGTCAGCCACTTTGGAAAACAGTATGGTCGTTCCTCAAAAGGCTAAACACAAAGTTACTATATGACCCAGCAATTCTACTTCTGGGTTTACATCCAAGGAATTTGAAAACATACCTCCACACAAAAAATTTGCAAGCAGATGTTCATAGAAGCATTATTCATAACAGCTAAAAAGTGAAAACAGTCCAAATTGCCATCAACTGATGAATGAATAAGTAAAATGTGATATATCTGTAAAACACAATATTATTTGACAATAAAGGAAATATAGCTCTGAGACATGCTGCAACATGGATGAACCATGGAAACATTATGCTAAGTGAAAGAAGCTGTATACAAAAGACCACATATGGTGTAGTCCATTTACATGGCATGTCCTTAATAGGGAAATGCATAGAGACAGAGAGTAGGTTAATGGCTGCCCAGGGCTGGGAGAGGAAAAGGGGGGGTTAGAGGATGAATGGGTTGAGGGAGGTTAGGGGAGTGATGGGAAGTTACATCTCACCCCAGTTAGGATGGCTAAAATCCAAAAGACTGTGAATGATAAATGCTGACGAG
>NW_007749965.1:9770-10443 GCF_000696425.1 Galeopterus variegatus | reverse complement strand
GAGCCAATGTTGCAGTTCAAGTCAGAAGGCTGTTGCTGGCAGAATTCCCTCTTTCTCTAAACAGTCAGTCTTTTATTTTATTCAGGCCTTCAACTTTTTGAGTGAGACTCACCCACATTATGGAGGGTAATCTTCTTCACTCAGTGTTCACCAGCTTAAATGTTAATTCAAGAACATTCTCATAGAAACATCCAGAATAATGTTTGATCACATATCTGGACACTGTGGCCCAGCCAAGTTGACACATAAAATGAACCATCGCAAGTTTACCCCTTGTCAACTTGTTAACCAAACACATTTCCTTAAGCCATACTTAATCTCCAGATAAAGACACTAGCAATGTCATGCTTCCATGTAACATGATACAACTGTCCTTTATACTACCAAAAATGAGCTAAACTTTCACCAGAAGAAGGTGCAAAGTCTTGGGGTGATGTTTACTCTTCTGCTTGATATCCTGTAACTTAAATACTATGAAGCCAAGGTAACAACACTTAAATACTATCATATAAACTCAAAACATGTTACATAATAAAAGAATAAGAGAAGAAGAGAAAAGATAATATTTGTTATTTTATACACACACATATAAAACCACATAAACACACACATGTATAACGACATACAAACACATACAAATATTTTTATGGCAAAATAAATATCCAAGCACATT
>NW_007749965.1:0-4521 GCF_000696425.1 Galeopterus variegatus | reverse complement strand
GAGGAGAGATTGATTGATAAAGATTCACTTGCAGTAATAGGCTCACACAATTAAGGAGGCTTGCAAGTTCAAAATTTGCAGGGGGTGCCAGCAAGCTGAAGACAAACAGAAGAGCCAATGTTGCAGTTCAAGTCAGAAGGCTGTTGCTGGCAGAATTCCCTCTTTCTCTAAAGGGGTCAGTCTTTTATTTTATTCAGGCCTTCAACTTTTTGAGTGAGCCTGACCCACATTATGGAGGGTAATCTTCTTCACTCAGTGTTCACCAGCTTAAATGTTAATTCAAGAACATTCTCATAGAAACATCCAGAATAATGTTTGATCACATATCTGGACACTGTGGCCCAGCCAAGTTGACACATAAAATGAACCATCGCAAGTTTACCCCTTGTCAACTTGTTAACCAAACACATTTCCTTAAGCCATAGTTAATCTCCAAATAAAGACACTAGCAATGTCATGCTTCCATGTAACATGATACAACTGTCCTTTATACTACCAAAAATGAGCTAAACTTTCACCAGAAGAAGGTGCAAAGTCTTGGGGTGATGTTTACTCTTCTGCTTGATATCCTGTAACTTAAATACTATGAAGCCAAGGTAACAACACTTAAATACTATCATATAAACTCAAAACATGTTACATAATAAAAGAATAAGAGAAGAAGAGAAAAGATAATATTTGTTATTTTATACACACACATATAAAACCACATAAACACACACATGTATAACGACATACAAACACATACAAATATTTTTATGGCAAAATAAATATCCAAGCACATTTATATCAAAATTTTAAAATTGGTACTAATTATAGTCTTTGTTTCTATAACTGACCATGTGGTCATAGCTGGTATTTATAACCACCGTTTTCTACCCATTCCATATATTCTTTGCCCTAAATAGGCATATCATTTGGTCATTGTTCTTTAGGTGGTGAAAAAACCCAAATCATTATTCCTGCAAGGTCTGGGACATTAATAGTCATGCTTGGGTTGGGATGTTTTGGTTTCCCCTCAACTTTTGTCACAGGGCATACTAGACTAAGAGACACCCTAGGTGTAGTGGATTGAATTATGTTTCCTCAAAACTCATTGAAGCTTGAATTGTGTCCTCCAAGTTTTATGTATTAGAAACTTGGCCCCCACTGTGACTGTTAAGAGGGTGGGAAATCCTATTATGGTAATTGAAAGGTGGAGCCTTGAAGAGGTGATTGCATTGTAGGACCTTGCAATAGTGAATGGATTAAAAATGGTGGTAAGGGCGTGGTTCTGAGGGCTTTAAAAGAGGAGAGTCTGTCTTTCTCTCTTTCTCAATCTGCTTCCACTGTCTTGCAATGTGAGACCCCTGGGTCGCCGTTGCAACCACCAGATGGACTTCGGATTTCCCAGCCTCAGAAACTGTAAGCAATGAATTTTGTTTTCTTCATAAATTACCCAGTTTGAGGTATTTTGGTGTAAACAACCTAAACGGATTAATACACCAGAGATCTCTTGCTTTTCAGACATACTACTTACTGCATCCATCGTGGAATAGCAGTCCCTCCTTGGTAGTCAGGATTAAACACTGTAGCCAATACCAGACTCCCTTCCTTGCCGGTTGATTTAGAGTCAAGAAAATCTCAAAAGGAGATATCAGTCTTAAGATCCATCTCAATGGAATCATCGCTGTGTCTCCCTGTAGAAACCTTTCTCTCTTTGAAAGTAAAACTCTGGTCAAGCAAAACAAAAAGTTGTAAAAACAGGAAGTATAAAATTTGCTAGTGGACCCCTAGAAGTAATGGTGAGTGGTATTAATTTGATTACCACCACTTGATTCCTGGACATGTGAATCATGGCTATTGAAGAAATAGCACCACGTTTGTATATTGGAGGCTGATTCAAAGTATGTACAACCTTCTGGAGAACCTTGCCTAAGTCCTGTAAGGTATAGCCACCTAGCTGGCTCTGTAACAGAGTCTTCAAAAGGATGTTTTACTATTCTATCAAGCCAGCCCCTTCAGGCTGATAAGGAACATGGTAAGACCTGTGAATTCATGAGCATGGCCTTATTGTCACACTTTATTTGCTGTAAAGTGAGTTCCTTGAACAAATTCAATTCTGAGTAAAAATACTATGAGGGGAGATAAGTCACTTTGTAAGTCTATAAAAGGTAGTTTTGGCAGAAGCACTGCATGCAAGGAACGCAAATTGGTATTCAGGGTGTTAATTCCGTAAGAATAAAACATTACACCTTCCATGGTGGATGTGGCTCAATGTAATTAATCTGCCACCCATTAGCTGGCCGATTACCCCAAAGAATGGGTTCCTGCTGGGTGTTCAGTGTTGGGTTCTGCTGCTGGCAGGTTGGGCACTCACTGGTAGCTATAACCAGGTTGGCCTTGATGGAAGTCGACATTGCTGAGCCCAAGCATAACCTCCATCACTTCCACCAAGACCACTTTGTTGATGAGCCCTTTGGGCAATGGTAGAGCAGGCTGGAGAAAGAGGCTGACTAGTAACCACAGATGGATAATTTTATCCACTTGATTAATTAAAATCTTTCTCTGCTGATGTCATTCGGGGGCTCGTATTCAAATGGTACACAAACATCTTTACTTTTTGCACATTCAGAGAGGTTTTGTTTACATACCTCTTCCCCAGACTTTCTTGTCACTAATTTTTTTATTCATGTTTCTTTCAAGTTCCCAACCATCCAGCCAAAGAATTGACCACAGCCCACAAATTGGTGCATAATCACATGTATGGCCATTTGTATTTCCAAGCAAAATGAGAAACCAGAGGCAATGCTCGCAGTTCTGCCTTGGGTAGATTTTCCTTTACACTGTTCTTTAGGAATGTTCCAGAAATGGGTTATAGTACTGCAGATTTTTACCTTTGGATGGTGCTTGCATATCATCCAGAACAATCTTTAAACCAAGCTTGAGTCTTCTCTTCCTTTGTTTACTGATATAGGGAGTTCTCCTTGAGACCGTTGATGTGAGGTTGGCAAGAGAAGGCTCTGTAGCAGAATCAGGCTTGGTGGCTTAAGTAACACCTAGTTTATGTAACATGGTAACTCAGTGACACTTGGTGAAGCGTTTAGTCTCTACTAAGGCTAAGTAGCAGACCAAAAGCTGTTTTTCAGAAGGAGACTACTTATCTGTGATAAATGACAGAGTTTTGATCCACAATCTTAAGGGCCTATGCTGCAATCCAACTATAGAATCTCTACCTTTGGCATGCCCCTAACAGCATCCCTATCTGCCACTATTTGACAGTTCAAGCACTATCAGATCTGCTGCATAATATGTCCCAAATGGCAGAGCAGCTTGCACAGCAGCTTAGACCTGTTATAGAGTAGAGCCCTGTTCTGGGACCCACTCAAAGCTAGCAGCTCTTCAGGTCACTTGGTAAATGGGCTGAAGTAGTACACCCAAGTGAGAAATATTTCCTCTACGATCCAAAAGGCTCACTAGGCATTGTATTTCTCTTTTGGTTGTAGAAAAAGAGAACAACGTATCTTTCACTTTAGAAAGGATCTCTGGACATGTCCAAAATCATTGGACTCATAGAAATTTTATTAATGTACAAAGCCCTGGAATTTTGGTCAGATGTATTTTCTACCCTCTGACATGTAAATGTCTGACCAATAAGTATAGAGAAGTTTCTACTTCTCGCTCACTAGGTCCAATCAGCTTAAAGTCTTCGATTATTGCACTAATCTTTGCTGCTCCTCAAGGAATGTGGTATTGATTTTGGTTTACTATTTTTCTAAGTAGAGGCAGTTTTAGTGGCTTCCACCTCTCCTTTGTCACTATAATACCCCTCATTCCAAAGGTCAGGGAACCAGTGTCAGAATTCTGCAAGTTGTTGAGTATGTCTATTCCATTTGTGCATTTTGGAACTGGGATATAACCACAGGATGAGGTTGGGAATTCACTGGATCCATTATAAGACACACCTGAGCCATACTCCATTGAGTACATGATATCCATAAGCCCCTACTCTGACTGGAGGGTCACAGTGATGGTTTGGACCTTCTGTGAGTTAGTGTCAGTTCAGTCAGTTTCTGGTAGTCCCCCAAATGTCTGATTATTTTATTTTTACCAATGAACAGTAACTCTGGTAAAGGTCTCTTTAAATTAAGCTGGGACAACTAAAATGGCGACGGGTTCGGAGCGCCCGCGTTAGGAAACAGCGCGATCCTGAGAGCTGTGTGCTGTGATACCAGAGTATAGACTGCATTTCCAAGAGCAACAAAGGACGAATAAATCTTTCAACAACGATCCTACATCGACAAATAAGTGGCAGCGGGTTCAAGGTTTTGGAGCCGACATGGAGAAGGAATCCTGGGGGTGCCCAGGCCTGGCTGCGGGAACAATATTGGCGGCCCACACGGCAAAGGCCGGGAGAGCCAGCGGAGGAACTGCGCAGAGGCGATCTGAAACACGCCGGAACAGCCAACCCTGCGTCCTCTGTGAGTCACCCCCAGCAAAATCCCACTTGCGGGGCGAAGCCCGACTACTCCTTGCCCGCCT
>NW_007749964.1:0-10443 GCF_000696425.1 Galeopterus variegatus | reverse complement strand
CCACAACATGGATGGACCTTGAGAGAATTATATTAAGTGGAACAAGTCAGGCACAGAAAGACAAATACCACATGTTCTCATNGAAATACCACATGTTCTCATTTATTGGTGGGAGCTAAAAATAAATAAATAAATTCACACGCGCACACAAAAAAACTGGGGGGTGGGGGAGGGGGAAGAAGACTTAACAACTACAACTCCTTGAAGTTGGTACGACAAGCAAACAGAAAGGACATTGTTGGATGAGAGGGGGGGTTTCGGTAATGCGCCATAATAATCAACCTCTTTGTATATCGACAAAATAAAATTAAGAAAAAATAAATAAATAAATAAATTTTAAAAAATAGCTCATATAGAACCAAGTTAAAAGTTTAAAATTTTATGATTTTCCAACTTATTTTAAAATTGCAGTGATCAGGACAGTGTGCTGTTGGCATAAAGATAGACAAATTAATGGAGCAGAACAAAGAGTCCTGATAACGACGTACAAATTAGTTGTATGAAAACTGATTTTTGACTACGGTGCAAAAAGGCAATTTAGTGGACAACATGCAGTCTTTTTAACAAATGATGCTGGAAAAATTGGGTGTTCATATGCAACAAAAAAGTAAACCTAGATTCATTTCTTACATGACATATAAATATTAACTGAAAATATTCATTGACCTAAATGAAAAACCTAAAAGTATAAAACTTCATGAAGAAAACATAGGAGAAAGTTCTTGTCACCTTATGTTAGGCAAATATTTCTTAGATAACCCAAATCACCATCCTTGAATGAAAAAAAAGTTGATAAATGTGATTTCATCCAAAGTAAAAACTTTTGTTCTTCAAGCTCATTGATAAGAAAAATGAAAATGTAAGCTACAGACTGATAGAAAATATTTGAACAGCATATATCTGGTAAAAGACATATCCAGAATAAATAAGGAACTTTGAAACCCAGTTATAAGCAAACAGATCCCCTGGTTTTGAGCAAAAAAATTTGAACAGATGCTTCACCAAGGGAGATTGTGGATAGTAAACACATGAAAATGTATTCAGTATCGTTAGTCATTAGAGAAATGCAAATTAAAACCACAGTGATATACCACAATATACTTATTAGAATGTCTAAGTTTAAAGTACTGACTATATCAAATATTGGCAAGGATATGGAGCTACAGAAACTCTTATACATTGTTGGTGCTAAAATCACTTTTGAAAATAGTTTGGCAGTTTCTTAAAAAGTTAAACATACACCTACTATAAGATCTAGATATTCCACTTTTAGGTGTTTACACAAGAGTAAACAAGACACATATTTATGCAAAGTCTTATACAAGAATATTCATAGGAACATGCAGGGGAGCCCGCCAGAAGCAGCCAGCAGCAACCCCAGCCAGCAGAACTGGGTGGCTCCACGTGGCCCCCTCACCCTGTAGCCTTGGAACCAGGCAGTGGGGGAGCTCCAGACCCAAGCTCTGCACCCTGAACAGGCACTGCATAGAGGAACCTGCTGGAAGCAGCTAGCAGCAACACCAGCCCAGGCAGCGGAACTAGGTGGCTCCACATGGCCCCCTCACCCCGCTGCCTTGGACCCAGGTGGGGGTGAGCTCCTGGCCCTGCTCCTGTTCCCCAAACTGGCACCGCACAGGTGAGCCTGTCCATACCAGCCAGTGGAACTGCGCAGCATCATGCAGCCACCGCACCCTGCCTCAGACCCAGGGGGTAGCAGCAGCCTACGTATCTGACCCTTTGAGTTTGGCCCAGCAGAACTCCATTGCACTAGGGGCCCATTCTATGACCACAGAGTCACAAACGGGAACCAAAGTGGTCTAACATAACAACCAACACACCTACTCTCAAGCAAAGACAATTCACCCCCCACAGTAGCAACCAGGGCCACTCCACAGTCAATCTCAGTGTAATAGAAGAAGCAAATCCTCTATCAAATGACCAAGCATCAGCAAAAAAACACTAGAAGCACAAACAATCAAGAAGAAATGACACCACCAAAAGGATACAGTAATGCCCCAAAGTCAGACTCCATGGAACAGGGAACTCTTGAAATGTCTGAAAAAAATTTTCATGCAATGATCTTAAGAAAACTTGAAGAAGTAAAGGAAGACTCAATTAGAGAACACAACAAAAGAAGAAAACAGCAGGGTAGAGCAAGCAGAAGAAAGAATTTCAGAGCTTGAAGATGGTCTTTTTGAAATAACTCAGGCAGACACACAAAAAAAGGAAAAAGAATTGAAAATAATGAGGAAAACCTAAAGAGAATTTAAAATAATGAGGAAAACCTAAGAGAAATAGCAGACAACCTCAAGCACTCTAACATCTAAATTGTGGGTATTCCTGAAGGGCAGGAGAAAGGAAAAGGCTTTGAAAACCTACTTGAGGAAATAATAACAGAAAATTTCCCAGGCGTAGGGTAAGATACAGAACTTCAGAACCAGGGAGCTCAAAGGTCCCCAAACAGATTCAACCCCAAAAGATCCTCTCCAAGACATATTATAGTTAAATTTGCAAAGCTCAGAGACAAAGAGAATTCTACAAGCAGCAAGAGAAAAGCATCAGGTCACATATAGGGAAACCCCCATCAAACTAACAGCAGACTTCTCAAACAAAACCCTACAGACCAGGTGAAAGTGTAATGATGTATTCAAAATACTAAAAGAAAAAACATGCCAGCCAAGAATTCCTTACCCAGCAAGACTCTCCTTCAGAAACAAGGGAGAAATAGTGTATTTCCCAGAAAAACAAAAGTTGTGGGAGTTCACCACCACATGACCAGCTCTGCAAGAAATTCTCAAGGGAGTCATTCATCTGGAATCTGAATAATGGGGACCACCATGACAAATACACAAGAAAGAGCAAAATCCACAATTTAAACAAAAATACCAGCAAGAAAGAGGAAGCTAAATCGTCCACCGTAAATTCCCAACTCACATTGAAGAAGAGAAATAAAAGGGGAAATAATGATCAAAAGATACTTAAACCACCTAAACAAGTAGCAATTAAATGACAGGAATTTAACAACACTTCTCAATAACTACGCTAAGTGTGAATGGACTAAACTCCCCATCCAAAAGACACAGACTAACTGACTGGATTAAAAAACTAGACCCAGAAGCAAACACTCTTAGACCTAAAGAGGGAGATAGGACCTAATACATTAAAAGTGGGTCATCTGAACACCCCTCTCTCAGTATGGGACAGGACTTCCAGGCAACAAGTCTACAAAAAGACACAGGATTTAATCTACACCTTAGAACAATTGGACTTGGCAGATATATACAGAACATTTCACCAACAGCTAAAGAATACACTTTCTTCTCATCAGCTCATGGAACATTCTCCAGGATAGACCACATATTAGATCACAAATCTAGTCACAGCAAATTTAAAAAATTGAAGTCATTCTAACAATCTTTTCAGACCACATTGGACTAAAACTGGAGATAAACAATAAGCAATCACTGGAAGATATACAAACACATGGAAACTAAATAATAGGCTCCTGAATGATCTATGGGTCCAAGAAGAAATTAAACAGGAATCAAAAAATTTCTAGAAACTAATGAAAATAAAGGTACATCATACCAAAACATGTGGGATACTGCAAAAGCAGTACTAAAAATCAAATTTATTGCAGTAAATGCTTATATCAAAAAAATGGAAAAACTCCACATAAATGACCTAACGCTACACCTCAAAGAACTTGAAAAACAACAACAATCCAAACCTAAAGACAGTAGATGGAAAGAAATAATTAACATCAGAGCAGAACTAAATGAAATAGAGACCCAGAATACAATAGAAAAGATCAACAAAAGTAAAAGTTGGTTTTTTGAAAAGATAAATAAAATAGACACACCATTATCTAGATTAACAAAAAAAAGAGAGAAGACCCAAATAACAAAGATCAGAAATGAAAAGGGAGACATTACAACTGATACCACAGAAATACAAAGAATTATTAGAGACTATTATAAACAACTGTATGACAACAAATTTGAAAATCTGGAAGATATGGATAAGTTTCTAGTCTTACCAAGACTGAACCAAGAACAGATAGAAAACCTGAACAGACCAATAACAAGCAAGGACATTGAAGTGGTAATTAGCAGTCTTCCAACAAAAAAAAAGTACAGGTCCGCAAGGAGATTGAAGTGGTAATTAGCAATCTTCCACCAAGAAAAAAGTACAGGTCCGATGGCTTTACAGCTGAATTCTATCAAACTTTTAAAGAGGAGTTAAAACCAATTCTCATGAAACTATTCCAAACAATTGAAACAGATGCTACTCTCCCAAACTCATTCTATGAGGCCAATATAACTCTGACACCAAAACCATATAAAGACACAACAAAAAAAGAAAATTACAGGCCAATATCAGTGATGAACCTAGATGCTAAAATCCTCAACAAAATATTAGCAATTAGAATGCAGCAACACATTAAAAAAATTATTTACTATGATCAAGTGGGATTCATCCCAGGGATGTAAGGATGGTTCAACATACAAAAGTCAATAAATGCAATACATCACATCAACAAGCTCAAGGACAAAGACCATATGATTATCTCAATAGATGCTAAAAAAGCATTTGACAAAATTCAACATTCCTTCAGGATAAGTAACCTCAACAAATTAGGTATAGAAGGAAAATATCTTAACACAATAAAAGCCATTTACGATAAGCCAACCACCAGTTCTGAATGGGGAAAAATTGAAGGCCTTCCCCTTAAGTACAGGAACAAGAGAAGGACATCCATTCTCACCCCTTCTATTCAACATAGTACTGGAGGTACTAGCTAGGGCAATCAGGCAAGAGAAAGAAATAAAGGGAGTCCAGACTGGAAAGGATGAAGTCAAAGTTTCCCTATTTGCACATGACATGATACTATATATAGAAAAACCTAAAGACTCTATCAAAAATCTGCTAGAGCTGGTTAATAACTTCAGTAATGTTGCAGGATACAAAATAAATGCCCCCAATTTAGTAGCATTTATATACTCGAATAATGAATTAGCAGAAAAAGAAATAAAGTAAGCCCATTTACAATTGTCACCAAAAAAAATACGATACCTAGGGATCAATTTAACCAAGGAGGTAAAAGCCCTCTACAGTGAGAATTACAAACCACTTTTGAAATAAATTAAAGAAGACACAAAAAGATAGAAAGATATTCCATGTTCTTGGATTGGAAGAATTCACATTGTGAAAATGTCTATTCTACCCATAGTGATCTACAGATTCAATGCAATCTCCATCAAAGTACCAATGACATTCTTCACAGAAATAGAAAAAAAAAATCTTACCTTTCATATGGAAAAACAGAAGACCCCGAATAGCCAAAGCAATCCTGAGCAAAATAAAATAAAATAAAATAAAGCCAGTGGCATAACTCTGCCTGACTTCAAATTATGCTACAAAGCTGTTGTACCCAAAACAGCATGATACTGGTACAAAAATAGATATTCTGAACAGTGGAGTAGAATAGAGAACCCAGAAATCACTCCTCAGGCTTATAGCCATCTGATATTAGACAAAGGCAGCAAAAACCTTCATTGGGGAAAAGACTGCCTCTTCAACAAGTGGTGCTGGGAAAACTCGATATCCATATGCAGAAGAATGAAACTAGATATGCACCCCTCACCATACACTGAAATCAACTCAAAATGGATTAAAGACCTAGGTATAAAACCTGAAACTGTAAAATTACTAAGGGAAAATATAGGTGAAACACTTCAGCAATTAGCCATAGGCACAGGCTTTATGAACGTGAGCCCAAAAGCACAAGCAGCAAAAGAAAAAATAAACAAATGGGACTATATCAAACTAAAAAGTTTCTGCACAGCAAAGGAAACAATCAATAGAGTGAAAAGACAACCTACAGAGTGGGAGGAAATTCTTGCTAAGTTTGCATCCAACAAAGGACTAATATCCAGAATACACATAGAATTCAAGCAATTATACAGTAAAAAAAATATATGACCCAATTAAGAAATGGGCAAAGGAGCTTAATAGACATTTTTCAAAGGAAGACATACAAATGGCCAACAGATACATGAAAAAATGCTCAGCATCACTAGTCATCAGGGAAATGCAAATTAAAACCACATTGAGATACCACCTCACTCCAGTTAGACTGGCTATAATCAAAAAGACGGTGCATAACAAATGCTCGCAAGGGTGTGGAGAGAAGGGAACACTACTGCACTGTTGTTGGGACTGTAAATTAGTACAACCATTTTGGAAAACAATTTGGAGGTTTTTCAAACAAATACAGATAGATCTTCCATATGATCTAGCAATTCCTCTTCTGGGTATATATCCAAAGGAATGGAAATCATCATGTTGAAGAGATACCTGCACTCCCATGTTTACTGCAGCTCTGTTTACAATAGCCAAGATATGGAACCAACCTAAATGTCCATCAATAGATAATTGGATAAGGAAACTGTGGTATATATACACTATGGAATACTACTCTGCCATAAAAAAGAATGAAATACTCCCATTTGCAACAACATGGATGAACCTGGAGAAACTTACATTGAGTGAAACAAGCAAAGCACAGAGGGATAAGCACAGAGTGACCACATGTGCTCACTCATATGTGGGAGCTAAGAGAGAAAGGAAGGCAGGAAAGAAAGACCACCGTGGTGCCGTTATCCAACAGAGTGAAGGAACATTCGTAGGGCTACAAATTGGAGTGGAGGGGAGAAGGGGAGGGAGAGGAAGGTTGAGGGACAATTAGGAGGGGACAAAGGGTACAAAAGTAATTTCTCTTAATGGTTATGCCCCCAGTATGAATCTGGCCCTCACATCATATGCAGGAGGAGGGACAACACAGCTTTGTATCTCATGAATATTTGTAATAAATAATTTTTTTAAAAAAAAGAATATAAATAGAAGCTTCATTTGTAATAACCCCCCCCCAAAAAAAAAAATGCTGAGTCCAAACCAAATTTCTCTCAACAACTAATTGGACAAGCAAATTGTTGTATGTACATACACTGAAATATTACTCAGCAATAAAGATGGTGAACTATTATATATATAGCAAAATTGATTAATCTCAAAATAATTATGCTGATTAAAAGAAGCCGGACCAAAAAGAAAAACAGTAAATATTTCATGATGCCATTATAAAATTCTAGAAACTGTGAACTAATCTTTAGTGACAGAATGTAGATCACTGTCCTCATGGACAGAGAAGGGAGGGGTTGGAAGGAGGGGTTATGAAGAGTCACATGAAAACTTTCTGGCAAAGTAAACAGGTTAATGATCTTGATAGTGATGATGGTCTCAAAGTACACACACATGTCAAAACATAAAATTATACACTTTAAATATGTGCAATTTATTGTATATTTTATATAACAATTCTGTTATGCTTTATATGACATATATCATGAAGAATTATATTCCAATAAATCTGTTTAAAAAATAGGTTCAACTTAAAATTATAACTGCCCTTTTCATGGGATTTGTCCTGGGAGTTATTTCCAAGTTGGGTTGAATGGCTAAAACTCCATTACCCAGCTCTTCATTTTCTACCCCACTCCCCTAACCACCAGTCAGTTATCACCCTCCACAAAATTGTCTAGCATTGTGACCATCCTCACCTTGTTACTGAGCCATGGGGGAGCTTAAAATGACCTTATACAGTATTAAGAAGTAAAAGAACTGTTAGTTGGAGTTTTAAGCTTCAGCCTTGTGGGAGATTAAAATGTTGGTGGTTCATGTCATTCAGTAAAAGAAAAATCTTGAGAAAATCCATCAAACCTTTAAAAATACTCATTATACAGGCATTAACTGACTATAATATACTCTTTCTCCATTCCCCTCCATTTTTTAATTTGTCAGCCTGCCTTTTGGGTAAGAATATTGTCTCTCTGATTTGGAAGTATAACATCTAACACACTGAAACTTGTGTAGAGACCCTGAGGATGATGATGATGCATTGAATTTAGACACTTTCTTGGTACAAACTAGCTCGTGAGAGTGGCGATGGAAACAATTTATAAATTACATATGTTTGCTACACACCCAGCCCACGTCGAAAAATGAAAATAAAGTTCATACTCAAAGAGATGAAGAGGTTTGTTCTGTGGGCTCACTTAATATCTATTTGGTAATATTTTGTATTACTCAGTGTCAATAACTCAACTTTAATACTTTCTTCTCTTAAAGGGTTGGGGAAACAAGGAGAAAGGATGAAATCAAACCTGTAACAATTATTTTCCTACTTTTCTCCTCAAATCCCTAAAATTTATCTTTTTTAAAAAACTGGAAGGAACTATTTAATTTGTTAATTTTAAAGCAATGTTAGGAAAAAGCATCAGTTTTATGAGAAGTTTAAATGTAGGTAGTATAAAGGTTGTTAAATAATAACATAACATAAGATCGTATAATTTTATGTTTTGTTTTAACTTTGCTACAAAGTACTTTTTTTTTCTTTTTTGCCTTGTTGATAACAACAACCATCTCCTTGCCCCCAAGTTTCCTTTTTGTGCCAAGAGGTATTTTATTCTTTTACATGGTATACTAGAAGGAATACTCTTAAGAGATTTATTTTTCACATATAACTAATTTCACATTTTTCCCTTTAAGTCTTCTAAGACATTTACTTGAAAGAATTCTCTTTATTCTTTAAGATAGTTTTTTTAAAAAATAAATACTTTCCGTCTACTAACTTTAGGTTTGGATTGTTCTTGTTTTTCTAGTTCTTTAAGATGCAGTGTTAGGTTGTTCACTTGCCATCTTTCCATTTTTCTGAGGTAAGAACTTAATGCAATAAATTTCCCCCTTAATACTGCTTTTGCTGTATCCCACAAGTTTTGGTATGATGTATCATTATTTTCATTAGTTTCAATAAATTTTTTTATTTCCTGCTTGATTTCTTCTTGGACCCATGTATCATTAAGTAGAATGTTGTTTAATTTCCATGTGTTTGTATACTTTCCAGAGTTTTGTTTATTATTGATTTCTAGTTTTAATCCATTGTGGTCTGAGAAAATACATGGGATAATTCCAATTTTTTTGAATTTGTTAAGACTTGATTTGTGTCCTAATATGTGATCAATCCTGGAGAATAATCCATGTGCTGATGAGAAGAATGAATATTCTGAGGTTGTTAAATGGAATGTTCTGTAGATATCTGCCAAGTCCAATTGGCCTAAAGTATTGTTAAGATCTTGTGTTTCTCTGCTAATTCTTTGCCTAGTTGATCTGTCCAATATTGACAGTGGGGTATTCAGGTCCCCTGCAATTATAGTATTAGTGTCTATTTCCTTTCTTAGGTCTAATAGAGTTTGTTTTATAAATCTGGCTACTCCAACATTGGGTGCATACATATTTATGACTGTTATGTCTTCTTGATGCATCAGTCCTTTTATCATTATGTAGTGACCCTCATTGTCTCTTTTTATGGATTTTAGTTTAAAGTCTATTTTGTCTGATACGAGTATAGCTACTCCAGCTCGTTTTTCTTTTCTGTTTGCATGGAAGATCTTTTTCCATCCTTTCACTCTTAATCTATGTGAATCTTTATGGGTGAGGTGAGTCTCTTGTAGGCAGCATATAGTTGGGTCCACCTTTCTAATCCAGTCAGCCAATCTGTGTCTTTTGATTGGTGAATTTAAACCCTTGACATTAAGGGTTATTATTGAGAGGTGTTGCTTTATTCCCAGCATTTAACTATTTTTTTGATTTTCTTGAGTGATATTTGTTCCTTGCTTTCTGCTTTGCTATTTGTTTTCTGTGTTTGTTGGTTCCTGAGGTTGCCTCTAGTGATTATGATCATTTGTGTTCTTTTCATGGTAGTCATTTTTATTCTAATGGTGGAGTTTTATTTTACTTGGATTGTTATGGCAGTGGTAATTATCTTCCAGGATCCAATCCCAGTACTCCCTTGAGAATTACTTGTAAGGGTGGTCGTGTGGTGATGAACTCCCACAGTTTTTGTTTGTCTGAGAAATATACTATTTGCCCTTCATTTCGGAAGGACAGCCTTGCAGGGTAGAGTATTCTTGGCTGGCAATCTTTGTCTTTTAGTATTTTGAATATATCATCCCATTCCCTTCTAGCCTTTAGGGTTTGTGCTGAGAAGTCTGACATTAACCTGATTGGAGCTCCCTTATAGGTGATATTGACAGTGGGGTGTTCAGGTCCCCTGCTATTATGGTATTAGTGTCTATTTCCTTCTTCAGGTCTAATAGAGTTTGTTTTATAAATCTGGCTACTCCAATGTTGGGTGCGTACATATTTATGATTGTTATGTCTTCTTGGTGCATCAGTCCTTTTATCATTATGTAATGACCCTCAGTATCTCTTTTTATGGTTTTTAGTTTAAAGTCTATTTTGTCAGATATGAGAATAGCAACTTTTCTTTTCTGTTTGCATGGAAGATCTTTTTCCATCCTTTCACTCTTAGTGTATGTGAGT
>NW_007749963.1:9978-10444 GCF_000696425.1 Galeopterus variegatus | reverse complement strand
TTTTGCTCAACCTTATGTTGTGAGATTCACCCACATTATTGAGTATAATTGTAGATCATTTACTGTCATCACTATATAGTAGTGTGAATATACGACTAATAACTCATCCATTCTACTTTTATGGGTATCTGAGTAGTCTTCAGTTTGGGGAGATGAATGAGTAGTGCTGCTGTGAACATTCTACAGTGCTGTGAAATCGAACGTCCTGTGATAATTAAAATGTTCTGCATCTTCACTGTCCAGGATAATAGCCACTAGCCACATGTAGCTATTGAGCACTTGAAATGTGGCTGGTGCAACTGTAGAATTTAATTTTTAATTTGACTTTAGTTCATGTGAATTTAAGCAGTTACATGTGGCTAGTGGCTATCATATTGGACAGCACAATTCTAGTACATGGTGAACATGTGGACGCCTTTCCTTTCCTCTCCACCTAGAGTGGAATTTCTGGGTTTAGCACATATCT
>NW_007749963.1:7987-8978 GCF_000696425.1 Galeopterus variegatus | reverse complement strand
AAGACAGCTAAAGGCTGCAAAGCAATCTGATGGGAAGGGGAGAATAAAGGGCTTGTCCCCAAATACCTCATAATATTTTTTGGAATCCATGTTCCATGAACCACTTGCTAATATGATGTTGGCAGTCAGTTGAGATAGTCAGGATTTATTGTGGCTAAGAAGAATCTGTCTTTTCCTAGCCTACTAGTTTTTCTTGTTCGTGGGGGGATAACACATCCAAACTCTATCATCTACCAAGCATAAAATCCAATTATCTAAAACAACATGAGTATCAAATTCCCAGACAGTATGTAATCTATAACTGAATTTGTATATTCAGAAACCTGTGGAGTGTTCTTTAAATTCTGTTAAAATATAAATTATACTAAGCATTAAATAAAAACACTGAACTAAATAGTATAACCACAAGAGTGGCTGACGTTCAGTGTCTGCTTTAACAAATGTTTACCCATCATTTTGATATCAATTTTTGCTCAATCTTAGCACATCCAGTGTTTCTTCTGCAATGGGATATATTTTTCAGCATAGGAGAATGAAAGGCTGTTTCTCCTGCAATGGGATTTATTTATCAGCATATGAGAATGAAAGGCCCAGATGTATATAAATGTCTTATTACAAGAGCAAAAGGGATGTTGAGCCTGTCTGTATATAACTGTCTTATTACAAGAGCAATAGGGATGTTGAGCCTGTGAAATACTCGCAGGGGAACAAAGGTGCCCACAGCATTTTCCTTTGTTTGACATTGGCTTTGAATGGCTCTTAGAGAAAAATTCAAAAACAAATTTTAAAAACTGAATGAGGTCTGTTTCAAAGTTTAGTTCATTAACCAAGACCTGTACTTCGACTGCAAGTCTTCACAGGATGGAAGTACTCAAGTGACAACAATACTGAAATACAGGTAATCAGAGGTACCAAAGGCATGGATAATATGAGTCATCACCAAAAGACAGTCTGAGTAAGTATTGCATATTTCCTGTCAGCTGAGGCTAAG
>NW_007749963.1:0-2961 GCF_000696425.1 Galeopterus variegatus | reverse complement strand
AACCTTGGGCACCTGTGTGGGAATGCTTGCTTTCCACAGTTTGAGAGGTTCATTTTAATCTCATTCATATCTGTGTTTCCAGTGTGTAGCGTGAGTCCAGGCATGGAGTAAGGACGTGGTGAGTATTGGTGAGCGGATGGATGGATGGATGGGTCGATGATGGATGGATGGATGGGTGGGTGGATGGGTGGATAATAGATGGATGGATGGGTGGATGAATGATAGATGGATTATGGATGGCTGGTGGATGGCTGATGGATGGATGGCTGATGGATGCATGGGTGGATGATAGATGAATGATTGATGGCTGATGGACGGATGGATGTTTGGGTGGCTGATGGATGGATGGATGGATAATTGATGGATGGACTGATAAGCGATGGGTGGATGATGGATGGATATATCGATGGATTTATGGATGCATGCATGGATGATAGATGGATGATGGATGGGTGGGTGAATGGATGGATGATGGATGGATGGATGGATGGATGGATGGGTGGATGGCTGATGGATGGATGGATGGGTGGATGGCTGATGGATGGATGTATGGATAATGGATGGATAGACTGATGAGAGATGGGTGGATGTGTGGATGGTGGACGGATAGATCGATGGATGGATGCATGCATGGATGATGGATGGATGAAGGATGGCTGGTTCTATGGATGGATGGATGATGGATGGATGATGGATGGATAGATGGTTGGATGAGTAGGTGGATGACTGAGTGAATGCTGAGTAGATGGCCTTGATAGATAAATGCCTGGGAAGGGAGATGATTTGTTGGTTGAATGAACTGATGGAGGATTGATGAATAGATGGATGACTCCATATTCCATCCTTCCTTTCCATCATAATCTACCCCACTCCTAATGCTACAAATTATCATGTGAAAATATTAGGGATGGATGGATGGATGGATGGATGGGTGGATGGCTGATGGATGGATGGATGGGTGGATGGCTGATGGATGGATGGATGGGTGGATGGCTGATGGATGGATGGATGGGTGGATGGCTGATGGATGGATGGATGGGTGGATGGCTGATGGATGGATGGATGGGTGGATGGCTGATGGATGGATGGATGGGTGGATGGCTGATGGATGGATGGATGGGTGGATGGCTGATGGATGGATGGATGGGTGGATGGCTGATGGATGGATGGATGGGTGGATGGCTGATGGATGGATGGATGGGTGGATGGCTGATGGATGGATGGATGGGTGGATGGCTGATGGATGGATGGATGGGTGGATGGCTGATGGATGGATGGATGGGTGGATGGCTGATGGATGGATGGATGGGTGGATGGCTGATGGATGGATGGATGGGTGGATGGCTGATGGATGGATGTATGGATAATGGATGAATAGCCTGATGAGAGATGGGTGGATGTGTGGATGGTGGACGGATAGATCGATGGATGGATGCATGCATGGATGATGGATGGATGAAGGATGGCTGGTTGGATGGATGGATGGATGATGGATGGATGATGGATGGATAGATGGTTGGATGAGTAGGTGCATGACTGAGTGAATGCTGAGTAGATGGCCTTGATAGATAAATGCCTGGGAAGGGAGATGATTTGTTGGTTGAATGAACTGATGGAGGATTGATGAATAGATGGATGACTCCATATTCCATCCTTCCTTTCCATCATAATCTACCCCACTCCTAATGCTACAAATTATCATGTGAAAATATTAGGAACTTGGCATTACATTAGATGACTTCTTGTAGAGATGCATCACCATTGTTAGAAGAATCCTGAACACAAAGGAGCCTTTTCCTCATCCCCATAATCCCAACATTCAGCTGCCATCAAGGGGACATCCCACAGCCTCCCTCCAGGAGAACCCCTCTTTCCTGAGCTCTGCTGTCACCTCAGCCCGCTCTGTTCCTTTCCATGCTTCTCCCTATCTCCCCTGATCTTATTCTGCTAGTTCATCCTTCAAGACCCAGCCCTTATATGTTCTTCTCTCTGAGATGTCCCTGACCTGCCCCCAGCCATGTGAGATACCTCCATCAGTCTCCTGGTGGCCAGAGGATGGATGTTATCCAGTAAGCTGAGAAGTCACCCAAAATGGCAGGAAAGGAGACTCAGAAGTGCCCAAGCCAAAGAGCCCTGCCCTCACATCCCCTTCCCCAGCCCCTCTCCAAGTCCCTGCTGGGAAGATCGTGCCTGAGTCACATACCCTACATTCTCTCCACTGAATCCGTGGCATTGCCCTGTCGGTTTCAGTAGTTGGGGAAGTGTGCACTGCCAAGGCCAGACTTTCCAGGGAGTGGACCTGTGACAAATGTCTTCAGAATTTTTGTGACAGGGACCTTCACTCAGACCTGAGTCCTTGACCCTACTTCTCCCTCTACCAGCATCTCCGAGAGAGTGGGCAGGACTGGTGGGCAAAAGGTGTTGAGTCAGCACTCCTGAGTCTAGGAGCCTTCCCTTTGTCACTGCTGCTCAGGTAGCTGCAGGCTGAAAGATCACTTCACTGTACCCAGACAGAGTGACTGTGGAGTTGTCTACACACTACACTCATCAAGGACTTGGGTCTGCCTCAGTTTCCCTGCCCTGTATGTTTCTCAGGTTACCCAGACCGGAGTCAGTCCTGACCCCAGCCCCCTGACACAGGCCTGGATCTCATTGTTTTCCCTCATAGTTCCCACCTCCCTCAGACCCATTCAGCCACCCTGAAGAAAGACCAGTTCAAGAATAAGTGCCTCTTCAGACAGATAGCCAGCAGGTCTAGAGAGGGCAAGGGACGTGCCCAAGGTCACACAGTGAGTGAGTGTAGAACCAGGAATAGAACCCAGTTCTCCTGCCCCCACACCCCCCTTCCATCCTGCTCTCTTCCCCTCTTCTGTGCCACTGTTTGATGTATTATCAGACAATCCTGGATTCAAATCCCAGATCTGCCACACAACTAGGTAAGCAATCTGAACATGCAGCTTC
>NW_007749962.1:8456-10444 GCF_000696425.1 Galeopterus variegatus | reverse complement strand
TTTTTTTTTTTTTTTTTTTTTTTTTTTGATGCTTGGACATCTTTAGTACCATATTCCAGGGATCCTCCTGAGATGAAGGAGTTTCTCCTGGAAAAATGTGATGATGTAATGTGTCTCCCAGGCCAAGTCAAGGGATCTGCTTATACCAAAAGAAGTTCCTCCACCCCTATCCAGCACTCCTTCTCAGAAGGGAAGCCCCTGCAGACATTTCTGGGTAATCCTGTGCCATCTCCAAGTGGCTGCCTCCACCTCTGGCCAGTCTGTCAGTCAGTCTCGGGCTCAGACATACCACACTCAAGCTTTGACACTCCTCACACTCCTCTGTCAGGAAAGCCAGTACTGAATTTCTTGCTGAAATCATGGAAACCCCTTTTCTGCTCCCCGGTGGCACTAGCTCCGGCTGAACTCCCTGCCTTTGGGAGCCAGATCCCTTCCCATGAGGGTTTTGCCAACTCCGATGCCTTTGGCAGTAGCCCCAGCTCTTAAGTATTTGGAAGTATTCCTCCTGCCAGCCACGCCTCATTCTACTATGCCCAGCCAATACCCACAGGGAGCAGCCTGGTGACTCCATTTGGTGCCTGCAGGATCCTTCTCCTTATTGCCTCACACCAACCCAATCCTCCTCCCTTTCTTGCTTGTAGTTCTCAAGAATAACTATAGAATGTGCTGGGAATGCAACATTTTGAGATAAGGAGAGACTGGATGGAACAGCCCAGGCTCTATTCTATTCTCCTCTAGTGTCCTTTAACACTTTAGCCCAGCGTGTCACATGACTCCAGAGTATAAAAGCCAGAGCAAGCTGCTTCCTGGGGTCCCTCTGCTGTGGTGCAAGTGAGATACTCACAATTAAGACTTTATCCACCCTTCAGCTTTCCAGAGCCTTGGGGGACTGTCTTGAGACAAATCCTAGACTTCTGTTGTCCCTCACTGTCTATCTATAAGTAATAAATTCACTTCATGTTACTTATTGCACACGAGTGTGTTCTGTCTTATGTGACTCAGACAAGTTGGTAACCATCACACAGGATTCTGCTTCACAGTGCTGCTCCTCTATGCACCCACTAGTCAGCCAAACAGCTTCACAGATCTGGGCAGCCTCCTGGGACCTCAGGTGTCAGCTGTAGGTATCCCAAGAAGCATCTTCAGGATGGATGGCCAGGTCCCCACACAGACTTCTGCCAGTCTGTCACGAATGGCAGAAGTAGCAATGTAGGGCTTACTTTTGGAACCTTCACCCACCTTTTCACAGCACCAGCTGTTCAGCCCCAGGTGCCTTTCACCAACCTGTTCCAGCCTAATGGCTTGGCCACAGGGTCCATCAGGATGAGCAGTGCCAGGCTTGGCATCCTCCAGACAGATAACCATGGGGTCTTTGCCAGCAACTTCCCATCATTGCTGTCACCCCAAAAGACCTTGATGACTCAGCAGCAGAGAGGCTCTTCCTTTGTGACTTAGGATCAGCCAAGCTGGGCAGAGGCCACTGAGCCCGCCAGCTAGGATCTCCATCAACCCCTTTATGACCGGATCCTCCTCAAGCCCATTTGCCTCTGCTACGGGTTAAATGTGTCCTGCAAAATTTCATGTATTGAATTGGCCTCTCTTGTAACAGTGTTAAGAGGGTGGGAAATCCAATAATGGTATATGAAAGGTGATGCCTTTAAGAGGTGGTTAGATTATGAGGACTATGTCCTCTTGAATGGATTGATCCATTCATGGATTAGTGGGGGTGGTTCTGATGGCTTTAAAAGGAGAGAAAGTGAGGTTAACTCTCACTCTTGCTCATGACATTCTCTCTTGTGATGTGATACCCTCAGTTGCTATAGTCACCAAGAAGAAGGCCCTCTGCCAAATGCACCCCCTGGACCCTGGACTTCCTAGCCTCCAAAACTGTCAGAAATGAGTTTTGTTTCTTTGTAAATTACCCAATTTCCGGCATTCTGTTATAAAGCAGCCTCCAAACCTCAAACTGCTGAACCATTCTTGTAGCA
>NW_007749962.1:5555-6964 GCF_000696425.1 Galeopterus variegatus | reverse complement strand
ACCAGGCAGCCACAATAGCCTTGGTTCCTGGGCTGGGCCCAGTGCACACTTTTCTCCCTGCTTCCCACCCAGCAAGGAGGCCCGTTTTTTTGCTTCCCTAGCTCCATCACTCATCTGAGCACCCAGGATGAGTAGTTTTGCCTATGTGCTTACACATGCCCAACTTTTCTCAAGCACTTTTGTTTTCTATTGATGTCATGTGTGGATACCAGTATTTAATATTTATGCATACAGAATTACACACATGCACACACAAACACACACACACACAGACATTCTCCCTCTCCCAAACAGCTCTTTTACATGAGAATAGGATGACTCACCATCCATGCCTTGACCACGACAGCCTGAGCTCCATGGGCTTGGTAGAGAGGGCAGTCGTGTGTCCTGACCTCTGACAGCCTAGGCTTTTCTAGGAAAAAGGCTTTATGCAATTGGTTGTGTTTTTTCCTTTCTTTTTTCCATCTGTCTCCTCTATCACCAAATCTCTACACCAGGTTCACATACTAATCTCTCCTGAAAACACCCTCATAGACACACCCCAAAAGACAGCTTTACCAGGTATCTATGTATTCCTTAATTTGGTCAAGTTGAAACCTTGAATCAACCATCGCATATGGCATATCTATTCAATAAAATATTATTTAGCTATAGGATGGAATAAAGTATTGAGATATGCTGCGACATGGATAAATCTCTAAAACATTATGTTAACTGAAAAAAGTGAATGTTATGTGAAGAATAAGCAAATCTGCAAAAAAAAAAAAAAAAAAAAAAAAAAAAAANAGCATTGTATCCTAGGGGTTCCTCTTCCCCTTCTCTGGGGCCCTTTACTTCCTAGAGCTCTGGTGGCTTGTCTGCTGCATTTCTGTGGGTCTGAGACCAGAATGGGCCTTGTTTTACAGGGAGAGATCTTGGGGATGATGAAGAGATTAATGCTTTGCTGGAGTCCTATAGATAAAAATGTCAGCTGCTCCAAATGCTTCTTCCCTAAGACTCTTTTCTCCAGCCCCCATCCAGGCAGGAGGTCCAGGAGGAATGAAGGCATGACCTGGCCTGCAGGAGCAATGGTGTTCTATTTTATTTTTTTAGTTATTAATTTATAGTGACACTAATCATTTTCCTCTCCTGCCCTTGGCATACACAGTGCTCCCCTCACTACCAATCAGGTGGTCAGAGGAAGCTGTGAGCACAGACTGACCAACCTTCTGTGGGAATGTCTCTTCACCCATGCCCAATGTTCCAACATTGTCCTCCACATGAACAGAAGCACAGTGGGAAAGGTAGGGTAAAGATGAGGCATGGTGTTGACATGGGATGGTGATCAGACAGCCCCGGAGCTGAGAGGACCAGGCAGCCACAATAGCCTTGGTTCCTGGGCTGGGCCCAGTGCACACTTTTCTCCCTGC
>NW_007749962.1:0-304 GCF_000696425.1 Galeopterus variegatus | reverse complement strand
CTTAGCACAATTTTTTTCAAGATAGCTTTTCTTTATAGTACACAAGCTTTTTGATTAAGAAAAGCCATATCTGAGGAGACTGATTAAAAGGGCTTTATCTGTATGTTGATGAGAGAAAAGATTATGACAATACAGACTTGGAGCTTAATGCCATTTTTGGATGAATCTTGGTTTACTGTAAGAGAATTTTGCATGTGTTGGCCGAAGAGCACTCTGAGGTAGATTAAATATGACCACTAATTATTTGGCGCTCTTATCTTGAAGTGATAGGGTCTATTTACCCATGCTTTGAATTGAGGTTGAA
>NW_007749961.1:10073-10445 GCF_000696425.1 Galeopterus variegatus | reverse complement strand
GTCGTATGAGTTTACTTAGATCGATGAGCTTGGTCTGATGAGTTTACTTAGATCGATGAGCATTTTCGGATGAGTTCACTTAGATCTCTGTCCTTCTTTGTTGAATTTTCATAGATCGATGAGCTCGGTCTGATGAGTTTACTTAGATCTATGAGCTTGGTGTGATGAGTTTACTTAGATGGGTGTACTTGGTGTGATGAGTTTAGTTAAATCAATGAGCTTGGTCTGATGACTTTACTTAGATCGAGGAGCTTGCTTTGTTGAGTTTACATATATCGATGAGCTCCGTCTGATGAGTTAACTTAGATCTTTGAGCTTGGTCTGATGAGTTTACTTACATTGATGAGCTTGCTCTGTTGAGTTTACATATAT
>NW_007749961.1:7699-8205 GCF_000696425.1 Galeopterus variegatus | reverse complement strand
CTCTGATTAGTTTACGTAGATCGATGAGCTTGGTGTGATGAGTTTATTTAGATCGATGAGCACGGTCTGATGAGTTTACTTAGATCGATGTGCTTTCTCTGTTGAGTTTACTTAGATCAATGTGCTTGCTCTGATGAGATCACTTAGATCGATGATCTTGGTCTGATGAGTTTACTTATATCGATGAGCTTGGTCTGATGAGTTTACTTAGAGTAATGAGCTTGGTGTGATGAGTTTACTTAGATCGATGGGCTGGGTCTGATGAGTTTACTGAGAACGATTTGCTTGCTTTGATGAGTTTACTTAGATCAATGAGCTTGGTCTGATTAGATTACTTAGATTGATGAGCTTGGTCTGATGAGTTTACTTTGATGGATTAGCTTGCTCTGATTTGTTTAAGTAGATCAATGAGCTTGGTGTGATGAGTTTATTTAGATCGATGAGGTCGGTCTGATGAGTTTACTTAGATAGATGTGCTTTCTCTGTTGAGTTTACTTAGATCGATG
>NW_007749961.1:1921-2878 GCF_000696425.1 Galeopterus variegatus | reverse complement strand
TGGTCTGATGAGTTTACTTAGATCGATGAGCTCAGTTTGATGAGTTTACTTAGATCAATGTGCTTGGTCTGATGAGTTTACTTAGATCGATGAGCTTGGTCTGATGAATTTACTTAGAGGAATGAGCTTGGTGTGATGAGTTTACTTAGATCGATGGGCTGGGTCTGATGGGTTTACTTAGAACGATTTGCTTGCTTTGCTGAGTTTATTTAGATCAATGAGCTTTGTCTGATGAGATTAATTAGATTGATGAGCATGGTCTCATGAGTTTACTTTGATGGATTAGCTTGCTCTGATTAGTTTACGTAGATCGATGAGCTTGGTGTGATGAGTTTATTTAGATCAATGAGCTCCGTCTGATGAGTTTACTTAGATCTATGTGCTTTCTCTGTTGAGTTTACTTAGATCGATGAGCTCCGTCTCATGATTTTACTTAGATCGATGAGCTTTGTGTGATGAGTTTACTTAGATCGAAGGGCTTGGTCTGATGAAGTTACTTAGATTGATTAGCTTGCTCTGATGACTTCACTTAGATTTATGGTCTTGGTGTGATGAGTTTACTTAGATCAATGAACTTGCTGTGATGAGTTTACTTAGATCCAAGGGCTTGGTCCGATGAGTTTACTTAGATCGATGGGCTTGGTCTAATGAGTTTACTTAGATCGATTAGCTTGGTCCGATGAGGTTCCTTAGATCGATGAGCTTGGTCTGATTAGTTTACTTAGATCAATTGGCTTGGTCTCTTGAGTTTACTTAGATTGATGAGCTTGGTCTGATGAGTTTTCTCAGATCGATGATCTCGGTCTGATGAGTTTACTTAGATCGATGGGCTTGGTCTGATTAGTTTACTTCCATTGATTAGCTTGTTCTGATGAGTTTCCTTAGATCGATGAACTTGGTGTGATGAGTTTACTTAGATCGATGGGCTTGGTCTGTTGAGTTTACTTAGATCGATGA
>NW_007749961.1:0-921 GCF_000696425.1 Galeopterus variegatus | reverse complement strand
TCAATGAACTTGGTGTGATGAGTTTACTTAGATCGATGGGCTTGGTCTGTTGAGTTTACTTAGATCGATGAGCTCGGTCTGATGAGTTTAATTAGATCGAGGAGCTCGGTCTGATGAGTTTACTTTGATCGATGTGCTTGGTCTGATGAGGTTACTTAGATCGATGGGCTGGGTCTGATGAGTTTAATTAGATCGAGGAGCTCGGTCTGATGAGTTTACTTTGATCGATGTGCTTGGTCTGATGAGGTTACTTAGATCGATGGGCTGGGTCTGATGAGTTTAATTAGATCGAGGAGCTCGGTCTGATGAGTTTACTTTGATCGATGTGCTTGGTCTGATGAGGTTACTTAGATCGATGGGCTGGGTCTGATGAGTTTAATTAGATCGATGAGGTCGTTCTGATGAGTTTCCTTAGATCGATGAGCTCGGTCTGATGAGTTTCCGTAGATCAATGAGCTCGGTCTGATGAGTTTACTTAGATCGATGAGCTCAGTTTGATGAGTTTACTTAGATCACTGTGCTTGGTCTGATGAGGTTACTTAGATCGATGGGCTGGGTCTGATGAGTTTACTTAGATCGATGAGGTCGTTCTGATGAGTTTCCTTAGATCGATGAGCTCGGTCTATTGAGTTTACTTAGATCGATGAGCTCGGTCTGATGAGTTTAATTAGATCGATGAGCTCGGTCTGATGAGTTTACTTTGATCGATGTGCTTGGTCTGATGAGGTTACTTAGATCGATGGGCTGGGTCTGATGATTTTACTTAGATCGATGAGGTCGTTCTGATGAGTTTCCTTAGATCGATGAGCTCGGTCTATTGAGTTTACTTAGATCGATGAGCTCGGTCTGATGAGTTTAATTAGATCGATGAGCTCGGTCTGATGAGTTTACTTAGATCGATGTCCTTGGTTGGCTGAGTTT
>NW_007749960.1:1250-10446 GCF_000696425.1 Galeopterus variegatus | reverse complement strand
TCAGGCTGCTTCTACTCATGGTGGAAAGTGGCAGGCAGCCAGCAGGTACCAGATCACATGTTGAGAGGAAGCAAGAGAGAAAGAGGGGAGGTGCTGGGGTCTTTTAAACAATTAGCTCTTGTGGGAACTAATAGAGCAAGAACTCACTCATTACTCCCCCCTCCCCAGGGAGAGCATTAATCCATTCATGAGGGATCTGCCCTCATGACTCAATTAGTTTCCAACACTGCCACACTGGGGATCTAATTTCCACATGAGTTTTGGAGGGGACAACACATCCAAACCCCATCAGATGCATAATTTGCAAATGTTTTCTTCCATTCTGCAGCTTGTCTTTTCACTCTGTTGATTGTTTCCTTTGCTGTGCAAAAGCTTTTTAGTTTGATAAAACCCATTTGTTAATTTTTTATTTTGTTCCCTGTGCTTCTGAAGTATTATTGATAAAATCATTGCCCAGACCTATGTCCTGAAGTGTTTCTACTATGTTTTCTTCTAGAAGTTGTACAGTTTCAAGTCTTATATTTAAGTCTTCAATCCATTTTGAGTTGATTTTGGTATACATGAGAGATAGGGGACTAGTTTCGTTCTTTCACGTATGGATCACCAATTTTCTCAGCACCATTTATTGAAGAGACTGTCATTTCCCCAATGTATGTTCTTGGCTCCTTTGTCAAAAAATCAGTTGGCTGTAGGTAGGCGGATTTATTTTGAATTCTCTATTCTGTTCCATTGGTCTATGTGTCTGTTTTTGTGCCAGTGTTATGCTGTTTTGATTACTATAGCTTTGTAGTATATTTTAGAGTCAGAGAATGTGACAGTGTATGCTTTGCCTCTTTTGCTCAGGATCACACTGGCTATTTGTGGGTCTCTTGTTGTTCCATATACACTTTCCAATTGTTTTTTTTTTTTTTTTTCTATTTCTGTGAAGTATGTCATTGGTAGTTTGATGGGGTTGCATCGAATCTATAGATCGCTTCAGGTAGTATGGTTATTTTGATGAAACTGATTCTTCCAATCCATGAGCATGGGCTGTCTTTCCATTTTTTTGCGTGTGTCTTCTTTAATTTCTTTAATCAATGTTTTATACTTTTCATTGTAGAGATCTTCCACCTCATTGGTTAAGTTTATTCCTAGGTATTTTATTCTTTTGTTGCTATTGTAAATGGGATTGCTTTCTTGATTTCTTTTCTTGCAAGTCTGTTGTTGGTGTGTAGAAATGCTACTGATTTTTGTATGTTGATTTTGTGTCCTACAACTTTACTGAATTTGTTTATCAGGTCTAGGAATTTTTTGGTAGAGTCTTTAGGTTTCTCTCTCTATAAAACCATGTCATCTGCAAATGGAGACAGCTTGACTTCCTCTTTTCCAATTTGGATGCCCTTTATTTCTTTCTCTTGCCAATTAGGCAAGAGTCCTAAGCCAGAGCAGTTAGCTCTGGCTAGGACTTCCAGTACTATATTGAATAGAAGTGGGTAGAGTGGACATCCTTGTCTTGTTTTAGATCTTAGGGGGAAAGCTTTCAGTTTTTCCCCATTCACTATAACATAAGGTGTGGGTCTGTCACATATATCCTTTATTGTATTAAGATACTTTCCTTCTACACCCACTTTGTTGAGAGTTCGTCATGAAGAGATGTTGAATTTTATCAAACACTTTTACTGCATGTATTAAGATGATACGGTTTTTTTCTTTCATTCTATTGATGTAATGTATTACATTTATTGATTTGCATATGTTGAATCATCCTTGCATCCCTGGGATAAATTCCACTTGATCGTGGTGTATAATCTTTTTTTTTTTTTTTTTTCCTTTTTATCTTTTTTCATGTCCGGCAACGGATTGCAACCCTCAGTGACGTGCCTGCACCGGACCGGGACCGGCAACGGGATCGCAACCCTCAGTGCTGTGTCCGCACCTCGCTCAGCCAGTGAGTGGGAACCGGTCTGTATGTGGGATCCGAACCCTCGGCGGGAGCGCCACCGCGCTCCCAAGCGGCGCACTGTAGCAGTGCGCCACCAGGCCGGCCCAATCTTTTTGATGTGTTCTTGCATTCAGTTTGCTAGTATTTTATTGAGGATGTTTGCATCTATGTTCATTAGGGATATGGGCCTGTAGTTTTCTTTTTTTTTTAAATTTTATTAATTGTTTTTACATTCTACAATGTTGTAGAGCAGGTGGGAGGGAGAGGAAGAGGGGAAAGGGGAAGGAAATGGGATGGAAGAAGGAGGGAGGAGGAGGGGTGGGATTGAGACCTGTGGCACACCCCACATTCCCACAGGGGAGACCGGTGGGCTTCCAGCAGTGGCTTGGTTATTGCCAGGCTGGGTGCAGATATCAAGGGGGTGTGGCAATAGCCCTCACCCCCCACCATCCCAGCTCAGAAGAGCCCAGGGCACCTCCTGTGGCAGCCCGGTGGTCATCACTGAGCTGGTTGCTCATGCAGGGGGGGCATGGACAAGGCCCTCAGACCCCCACTGGCCTGGCTCAGGAGAGTCCAGGGCACCTCCTGCAGTAGCTTGGTGGTTGTCACTGGGCTGGTTGTTCGTGTGGGGGGAGGGCGTGGATGAGGCCCTTGGCCCCCTACTGCCCCAGCTTGGGAGAGCCTGGGGTGGCCAGTAGTTTTCTTTCTTGTGTGTGTTCTTGCCTGGTTTTGGTATCAGGGTAATGCTGGCCTGATAGTATGAGTTTGGAAGAATTCTGTCCACTTCAATTTTTTAAAATAGTTTAAAAAGTATTGGTATTATTTCTTCTTTAAATGTTTGGTGGAATTCAGCACTAAAGCCGTCTGGTCTGGACTTTTCCTTGTTGGGAGAATATTTATTACTGATTCAATCTCATTACTTATTTATTAGTCTATTTAGGTTTTCTGCTTCTTGGTTCAGTCTTGATAGGTCATATGTGTCCAGGAATTTATCCATTTCCTCCAGGTTTTCGTATTTATTGGTGTATAGTTGTTAATAGTAGTCTCTGATGATCCTTAGTATTTTGGTGCTATCTGTTGTAATGTCTCCATTTGCATTTCTGATTTTATTTATTTTGGTCTTTTCTCTTTTTTTCTTCATTAGTATGGCTAATGGTTTGTTGATTTTGTTTATCTTTTCAAAGAACTAACTTTTTTTTTATTTTTTAAAGATGGCGGGTAAGGGGATCTTAACCCTTGACGTGGTGGTGTCAGCACCTTTCCCAAGTGAGCGAACTGATCATCCCTATGTAGGGATCCAAACCTTGGCCTTGGTGTTATCAGCACCACACTCTCCCAAGTGAGCCATGGGCCAGCTATAAAAGAACCAACTTTTCATTTGATTAATCTGTTGTCTTGAATTTTTTAGTCTCCATTTCATTTAATTCTGCTCTTTTTATTTTTTTATTATTTCTTTTCTTCTACTTATTTCATATTTGGTTTGTTCTTGCTTTTCTGGTTCCTTGAGGTGCATTTTTAGGCTGTTTATTTGAATTCTTTTTATTTTTTTGATGTAGATGTTTATTGCTGTAAACTTTCCTTTTAATCCTATCTTGGCTATAGCCCACAGGTTTTGATATGTTGTATTTCTGCCTTCATTAGTGTCAAGAAATGTTTTGATATTCTTCTTAATCTCTTTTTGACCCACTGGTCATTCAGGAGCATGTTGTTTAATTTCCATGTATTTGTGTAGTTTCACAAGTTCCTCTTGTTATTGATTTCTAGTTTTATTTGATTATGATCAGAAAAAACACTTGAGAGGATTTCAATTTTTTTGACCTTGTTAAGACTTATTTTGTGGCCTAACATATGGTCAGTCCTGGAAAATGATCCATGTGCTGATGAAAAGAATGTGTATTCTGCAGCTGTTGGATGAAATGCTCTGTATATGTCTATAGGTTCATCTGGTCTATGGGATGATTTAAATTCGATGTTTCCTTGTTGATTTTCTGTCTCAATGATCTGTATAATGCTGACAGTTGAGTGTTAATGTCCCAATCATCACTGTGCTGGTGTCTATCTCCCCCTTTAGATCTGATAATATTTGCTCTGTATATCTGGGTGCTGCGGTGTTGGGTGCATATATAATTGTTATATCCTCTTGCTGTATTGATCCCTTTATCGTTATATAGTGGCCTTCTTTGTCTCTTAGTACTGATCTTGATTTGAAGTCTGTTTTATCTGACATAAGTATAGCTAGCTACTCCTCCTCACTTTTGTTTTCCGTTTACATGGAATATCTTTTTCCATCCCTCTGCTTTCAGTCTATGTGTGTCTTTGTAGGTAAGTGTTTCTTGCAGGCAGCATATGGATGGATTTTTTTTTTTTTTTGTCTTTTTCGTGACTGGTAAGGGGATCGCAACCCTTGGTGTGGTGTCGCCCGCACCGCGCTCAGCCAGTGAACGCACCGGCCATTCCTATATAGGATCCAAACCCGCGGTGGGAGCGTCGCTGCGCTCCCAGCGCCGCACTCTCCCGAGTACACCACGGGTTCAGCCCTGGATGGATCTTTTTTTAAAATCCATTCACCTAGTCTATAAATTTTAATTGGGGCATTGAATCCATTTACATTCAAGGTTATCATTGATATGTGAGGTCTTATTCCTGTCATTTTGTTGTTTGTTTTCTGATTGTTTTGTGTGTCCTTTGTTCCTTTCTTCCTCTCATTGTTTATCCTTGCAGTTTGGTGGTTTTCTGTATTGAAAAGCTTTGACTCCTTTCTCTCTCTAATTTTTGTTATCTACTCTACTAGTAAGTTTTATATTTTCAGATGTTTTCAGGATGGTTGTTATTGTTCTTTCTCTTCTAGATATAGGAATCCCCTAAGTATTTCTTATAAGGCCAGTCTGATAGCAATGAATTCCCTTAATTTTTGCTTGTCTGAGAAAAACTTTATTTCTCCTTCTTTTCTTTTTTATTTTTTTAAGGATGACTGGTAAAGGGATCTTTACCCTTGACTTGGTGATGTCAGCACCACACTCTCCCAAGTGAGCTAACCGGCCATCCCTATACAGGGATCCGAACCTGTGGCCTTGGTGTTATCGGCACCACACTCTCCCAAGTGAGCCACGGGCCGGCCCTATTTCTGTTCATTTCTGAAGAATAGCTTTGCTGGATATATTCTTGGCTGGCAGTCATCCCATTCTGCTGACAAGTCTGCTATTAGTCTAATGGGAATTCCCTTATAAGGGACTTGACATTTTTCTCTTGCTGTTTTTAGAATTCTCTCTGTCTTTAACTTTGGATAGTTTGACTATGCTGTGTCTTGGAGATGACCTATTTGGGTTGAATCTATTCGGGGACCTTTGAGCTTCCTGGATTTGGATGTTGGTATCCTTTCCAAGACCAGGGAAGTTTCTAGCTATTACTTCATTAAATAGGTTTTCAATAACTTTTTTTTTTTCTTCTCTTCAGGAATGCCCGTAATTCAAATATTTGTTTGCTTAATAATATCCCATAGACCTTGTAAGCTTTGTTCATTCTTTTTTTTTTACCTTCCTGTGTTATTTCAAAACTGCTATCTTCAAGATCAGAAATTCTTTCTTCTTGCTTGATCTAGTCTGTTGTTGAGACTCTCAGATGTATTTTTTACTTCATTCAATGAATTCTTCATTTCCAAGATTTCTGTTTGATTTTCTTAAATAATATCTATCTCTGTTGAATTTCTCATTCAGATTATGAATTGTTTTTACGATTTTGTTAAATTGCTTGTCTATATTCTCTTGTGTCTCACTGAGTCTCCTTAAGGTAATTAATTTGAATTCCTTTTCTGACAAGTCAGCAATTTCTGATTCTTTGGGATCAGTTACTGGAGTTTACTTTGTTTATTTGTTTGTTTTATGGTGTCATGTCACCTTGTCTTTTCACATTTCTTGTTTCCCTGCATCGATATTTGTGCATCTAGTAGAACAGTCACGTCTGAGTTTTGTAAAGTGGCTTGCATGGGGAAAGACTTTATCACCTGCAAGTGCATTCTTGGGTGTCAATTGGATGGAGTGCAATGGCTTTGTTCAGGATGGATGCAGTGGTATAGACACACTCTGTGTAGTTTCTTCAGCTATAGTCCATATTTGCTATGTCTGTGAGTGACTCAGCAACCTATGCTTGGGAGGTTTGTGGCAGCAGTGGCACAGCTTGGCCAGGGAAGGGATCGCTGCATTGATTCGCAAGCCAGGGGTGTGCACATGCACCCTGTGACTGAGATGTCTCAGGAGCTGGTTCACTGGGGATGTGATTGCTGGATTGATTCTCAGGATGGGAGTGTGGGCGTATGGCATGTCAGAGTCTCCAGGACTGGTTTGCCAGTGGCAGGGTCACATTGCTACTTCTTTGACCAGGGGTGGGCCCGCCAAAGGCATGTCAGCCAAGCTGTTTCTCACTCAGATGCATGTGCGTGCAATGGCTCAAAGACTCGGAGGCAGGTCTTCCAGGGGCATGACAGCTGAGCTGTTTCTTTGAACCAGGGCCATGGGTGCACTTTGGCTTGGCTAGCTGAGTACAAGTCTGCCAGTGGCCCTCCAACTGCACTACTTCTTGGGGCCCAATGCAAGGTCTTGCTTTCCTTGGTGGTTCAGGAACTAGTCTGCCAAGGGTAGAGCTACTGAGCCCAAGGTCACTAGGTGGGTCTGCAGTGAGAGGGCCTATCCAGCTGCTTCTTGGACTGTTGGTAAGGCCATTAGGCAGGCCTGCAGCAAGGGGGCCCTAGCAGCCACTTCTAGGACAGTTGGCAAGGCCACTAGGCAGGCCTGCGGTGAGGGAGCAGGTCTAGTCACTTCCCTGGTGTGGCCTAGGCTGCTAGGTAGACCTGCAGTGAGTGGGCCTGTCTAGCTGCTTCTGGGACTGTTGGCAATGCCACTCGGTGGGAATGCTCAGGAAGGAACCTCCTGGCCACTTCTCCAGGAGGGCACTGATGCACTTTATTTCCACCAGCCTGAGGGCGTATTCATTAGGGTAGAGATCTGTGAGCTTTTTTTTTTCCGGGTTGGGGGCTCAAGCACACACAACTCAGTCAGCTGGTAGGGAGAAGAGGGTACGAGGATTGGAGGATGGTCTGCCTGAGGAGGGTCTGTCTGATCTCTGGCTGGGGACATGGGGGTGCATCAGTTCAGCAGGGCTAGGGTTGGTTTTCCAGACTGTAGAACTAGTCACAGCCACTGTGAGCCCAAGCTTCAGCCACCGGGATCAGAGCAGCGTAGCTTCTCCTGCGAGTGTGCTGGGATGAGGGGAGAGCCTTAAGGCTGGGAAAGCACCATGGTTACTGGCCCCAGGGCAGGGTGCATTCCCTGGAAAGGCTCTGGTTTTAAGACGGCACCATCCTGCATAGGCTTAGGTCACAAGGGTGGGTGGGGAATGCACAGTTTGTGCTTCTGTTCTAGAGGGATGCAGTGTGTGTATTCTAGGCTGCTCCCCACACTTGGCTCAGGGCTTGTCCTGCCAAGTGATCTGCTGGCCTCTGTGGTGAAGACGGGGGTGGTGTGGTTCCTCTGCCTACTTATGCACAGCAAGGGAAAAGCCCTCTTGTGCTGATCCTGGTGTCGGAAATGTGGTGGCTGAGGCCATGTGCCTCTCTCTCCTATGCGACCATCCTGGGCTTCTGTGCTCTGTGGGGATCTCACCAGTCTCTTGCTACACTCCAACCTCTCCCACAGATGTTCCTGTCAATATTTAGCTGTTAGTTGTTCTAATCCTTTTCTGTGGGATGAACATGACCTGGGCATCTATAATCTGCCATCTTGCCTCGCCTCTCCTGTGTTAACCTTATATTAGACAAGTGCAGGTGAGGGAGATTTTATTGCACAGGTTCCCTCTTGTCTGCTGTAATAGCCACAAATCAGGAGGCAAGAGATGGCTGCAGGAACATGGAGAAGCATTTCCTTTTTTTTGGACCCCTGTTTCACTGTGTATAAAACAAGGCTGCAGGTTTTCTATGTCTAGCATTCTCCAACAAGCAATACAAGGTGACAAAAAGAGAGATTGAGAAAAGAGGGACTTGGCATTGAACACCCGTTCACTCGTACACGAGCATCCCACCCTTGGGCAGGTCACAACATCCCTGAGACTCTGTTTCTTCATCTGTAAAATGGGGGCATTATGATGCCATTGGGTTATTGTGAGGAATAAATGGTAAAAACACAGCTTTAGCACAGTAACTGGCACATCACTTCATAGGTACTAAACTCACTCCTCCTTTTGAGCCCTTGCCACATGATTTGCAAATATTTTCTCGAATTCTGGGGGTTGTCTCTTCACTTTCTTGATGGTGTCCATTGAAGAATCTGTAGTTTTCAATTTTGATGAAGTCCAATTTATCTATTTTCTTCTTTGTTGTTTGTGCTTTTGGTGTTATATCCAAGAAGTCTTGGCCTAAACCAAGTTCATGAAGACTTACTCATATTTTCTTCGAAGAGTTTTATACTTTTAGCTCTTATTCAGGTCTATGATCCATTCTGAGTTAAATTTTGTGTATAGTGTGAGGAAAGAGTCAAACTTCATTCTTTTACATGCAGATTTCCAGTTGTTCCAGCACCATTTGTCGAAGAGACTATTATTTCCCCATTGAATGGTCCCAGCACTGTTGTTGAAAATCAATCAACCATACACGTGAGGATTAGTTTCTGGACTTTAAATTCTATTCAGTTGATCTATGTTTATGCTTATGGCAGCACCACACAGTCTTAATTGCTGTACCTCTGCAGTAAATTCTGAAACTGGGAATGTGATTCCTCGAACTTTGTTCTTCTTTCTCAAGATTGTTTGACAATTTCCATATACATGCTGGGATCTTGATAGGGATTGCATTGAATCTGTAGATCACTTTGGGAAGTACTGCCATCTTAATAATACTGTCTTCCAACCCATGAACATAGGATGTCTTTCCATTTATTTAGTCCTTTTCTTTTAACAATGTTTGTTATTTTCAGAGTATGCTTTGTGCTTCTAGTGTTGAATGTATTCTTACTTATTTTATTGTTTTTGGTGCTATTGTGTAGTGGATCGAATTATGTCCCCCCAAAACTCACTGAAGCTTAATTGTGTCCCCCAAGCTTTGTGTATTAGAAACTTAGCCCCCACTTTGACTGTTAAGAGGGTGGGAAATCCTATTATGGTAATTGAAAGGTGGAGCTTTAAAGAGGTGATTAAATTGTAGGATCATGCAGTAGTAAATAGATTAAAAACGGTGGTCAGGGGCGTGGTTCTGGGGGCTTTAAAAGGAGAGTCTCTCTCTCTCTCTCTCTC
>NW_007749960.1:0-800 GCF_000696425.1 Galeopterus variegatus | reverse complement strand
GATTACCCATTTTCCATTTCTTGCTTTATGATTTGGTTGTAGAAATGGGGGCCCAATCTTGCTTCAGTCCAGATCTCCAGCCATTTCCACTGAGCCCTGTCCTATTACACAATTTTCCTTTTTACCACTGTTTCAGCTCTGCTGAGGCTGAACAGAAACTGATGATCCTAAGCTTTCTTAATCCAAATCAAGGCAGAAAAGAGGCAAATATAAACTTAGTGGAAAAACACTGACATCAATCAATGTCACAATATTTGCATCCTGGCTGTTGGTCTGTACTTTACTAGATTTGTGATCCTGGACAAGTAGGTTAACACCTCCTGCATCACAGTTATCTCATCTCTAAGAGGAAGTACAGTCATTCTTTCCAATCCTACTTTAGAGAGTTATTGCGAAGATGAACCAACATTGAATTGTCTCAATTTTTTTAAATCAAGAGGGGAAAAATTAAAGTGAGACTATGTGCTTTGAGCACTCATGTGCTATAGAATTGTAAAGAATTAATTTCATTATAATTATTTTATTATATAACAAAATATAGAAACACGCAATGAAAAAACATTTTAGCAAATTGATTCCACTGCTCAAACAAAAGTTTTCCTTGAAAGCCCACAAATTTATCTTTTCTAGTTTCTGTCTTTATACACAATAAAGAGCCAAATCAAAATAAAAATATGAAAGAATCATAAGTATTATTTTATTTTACATTTTTATTCTGACATGTTATTAGTTGTGTCACAGGAGATATTTAAATAAGCATCTGATACTTTTCTACTTTGCAAAAGGACTTAATTACAACA
>NW_007749959.1:6838-10447 GCF_000696425.1 Galeopterus variegatus | reverse complement strand
GCTTGATGTAAAAATAATGTACTTGCTAATCAGAAACCCTGGTTCTTTAGATGTGTTCTCATTTATTTTTCACTGTTCCCATGAGGCATGAGAAGGTACAGGTTTCTGAAGTTTAATAAGATAGCTAGAAATAGTAGATGATTGAACTAGGGAAATAATTTAGGCTTACTGACTCACAGTCTACCAAAATTAAAGGAGACATGAGATCTGACCTATACTTGGGTACAGATAAGTTTGAATTTATGTCAGGTCATGCATATCATATGTAGGCACTGTGGGGAGAATGCGACTGACCTATATTATTCATTCAGCAAACATTCATTGAGCCCTGGGCTAGGTATGAAACATTCAAAGGCAAATAAAACAGAGCCCATGCTCTCAAGTAACTCAGAGACCAGGAGAGGTGGGAGGACAAAGATAATGACTGTACCTCAAGATAATTGATTACTGCAGTTTGTGCAAAAGTGTTACAGGCACAGCTAATCTGGACAAAAGAAGTGAAGTCATCACAGCTTTCACTGTTAGCCTTGAAAGGAATACTCGTTCACATTGCAGAAAGAATGGGAGGAAGAGAGCATGTTCCAACACACATAGGCATGAAAAGAAGTCCACATTTCATTTCAGTATTAAATTTCTGTTCAAAAATTGCACTGATAGGTATTGTTTTATTTATATTCATTTACTGGTTTTAATTTAACATATGTGGTAGCATAATCCTGAGATCCTCCTGGCTATTTCCTTTAGAGGTAAAAAGAGGAAAAAAATATATTTAACTCTTTCAAAAAAGAAAAGCTGAGGGCTGGCCAGTTTGCTCCCTTGGTTAGAGCACGGTGCTGATAACACCAAGGTCAAGGGTTCAGATCCCCATACTGGACAGCTATCAAAAAAAAAAATCTGAATTTATCCCACGTAAATAGGAGGGCAATACACAAATTATTATTATATTGGTAAAATACTGTCTCTCCTTTTCAGACATTCTTAACTTTATTGATTGGGAATGGCTTTGCAAGAAAAATCATAACAACATTTTTTTAGCTAATCAAACTTCAGTGTTAGCTCTATGAGAATTAAAACCACAGTAGCTATGGGGGTTTTTTTTGTTTGTTTGTTTTGTTTTTTGTCCCAAATCGTGTGTTTGTTTTCTTCAGCAACTTATTTCACAGGAATAATTTGCCCATATAGAATGCACAGTCTCTCTAAAGTATGTGCTAGGTGGATCAAAGACTGAGAGGTGTTCTTTCCTGAGGGGATGATGCAACTTGTGTTAAGCAATTGGTTTATACTATAAAGGGCTAAATGTGTAGTAGGGAGATGCATACGGACTTGACTTTGGAACTCTGATGTCCTCTTTTAAAATATCTGTGCAAACAGCCCTTTCTTATGATCACAGAGTCACACCATGAGACAGCACCATTCACCTCCCTCAATAGGGTATGCCCTTGATATCAGCTCTGAATCTCTTTGGAGGAAAATTATCAGTTTGAGCCTGTACTGTTGCAAACAAAAATAGGTAGGTGTTCTTGGATCTTCAGAAATGACAGCTAGCTCTTGCAGTTGTGTGAGTTGTAATTGTGCATCTTTGGAGTCAGACCCAGGTGCTTTGATGCTGGCACTTTCTAATTCTGATCCACAACTATCGTTCAACCCCTTTTTGACCCTCAATTCCCTCAACTGCAAAGGACGACAAAAATACTCACCTCACAGAGCACTGGACTAAAACAAGCTAAAAGTATGAATAAAAGTATGTTATTCGTACTTTTAAATTAATAACATTTAACTTAATGTTATTCATTAAATGAATATTTATTCATGTTTTCATTCAACTAATATTTGTTATGAGCCATTAGTTATTCCTCTTATCTGCACTTGAAGACTCAGAGAATTACAGAAATTTGTGAAAATTTTTGCATTAGAGATCTTTGAATTTATGCCTGTCTCTTAACCAGCTCCTAAGGGTGGAGTTCATGTGTAGACTTGATGGTGTAACGACAACAACCAAAAAGTGGGGGGTCCCCTAAAATCACACAGCTGGTAAACAGTCTGGTCAAAATTCTGCTCAGAGTATCAGACTCCTGGATTCACTGTCAACTCTGTTTTTGCCCTACTCAATGCCACCAGGAGCCAATGAGAGGACTAGACAGTAATTCACAAAGAGTACAATGATTGTTTATTGAAATTTTACAAATAGTTTATACCTATGGGTGTTGTGCCTGTAGTAAGAGTTCCACTTCTGAGTTTTAAGCTTCTTAGGCCTCACAACCAGTACAAAAGTATGAAAGTCCATTCTAGATTTTCCATCTCCAAAGGGTTCTCAATTACTGGAGATGATAACTAGGTGGAATAACTTCCAATTTCATCATTCTTATCCCTGCCCTAAAGCAAGAATACCACAAATTTCTTTCTTTCTTTTTTTTTTTTTTAAAGATAACCGGTAAGGGGATCTTAACCCTTGACTTGGTGTTGTCAGCACCATGCTCACCCAGTGAGCTAACCGGCCATCCCTATCCAAACCCGTGGCCTTGGTGTTATCAGCACCACACTCTCCTGAGTGAGCCATGGGCCAGCCTAACCGCAAGTTTCTTTTCAGCAAATTACATCTCTGGCTAACATCATTTAAACACTGTCTCCAGACACAAATATAATCCATAAGCTCAGATATGCACTGCACACTTGTATCCTTTAAAAAACACACTCATATCCTTGAAGAAATGGTATTTATCATGCACAGGCATGCACACAACCACACTAAAAACAAAAAATATGCATTCAAGGCCGTAGTAGTTTATTTACATATCCGTTTGGGAGAAGTCCATAGGAAAAATTGCCAAGTGAAGAAGAAATGGCAATAACTCATATACTGCCTTCTTCCGCCTAGCAGAAGCCCTGATAACTACTCTATAGTTATTCTGTAGCCAGAAAGAACGGTCAGGTGGTCATCCTGATGATGGAAATCCAACCAGAGACCCTAAATTAGCTCTGTCCTGGCATAGAGTAATTACACACAAAGGCACGCAAGCCCCAGAACCTTAAATGGCTTTCCTGTTGCTAGACAGAAGTTGGGATCTAGCTCTGGCTCTAGGACTGATTAACTATGACACTGGGTGGGCTGTTTGCCTTTGTTTTCTCATCTGAAAAAGGAGGCATTTGAGAAAAACAGTGTGATAGTCCATTTCTGTTGCTTATAACAAAATACTTGAAACTGGGTGATTTATAAAGAAAACGATATTTATTGCTTACAGTTTCTGAGGCTGGGAAGTCCGAAGTCCAGGGAATGCATTTGGTGAAGGCTTCATGGTGGTGACAGTGATGGCAGGGTATCACATTGAGAAATGGTGGAACAGAGAGAGCAGAGACTACCCTCCTCATTCACTCCCTTTTTAAAACCCTCCAAACCATTCCTGTGACCACCATTTTTTATCTGTTCACTACAACATGGTCCTACAATCTAATCGCTTCTTCAAGGCCATACCTTTCAATTACATAATAGGATTTCCCACCTTCTTAACACTGTCACAATGGGGGTTAAGTTTTGGGGGGATACTCAATCCAAGGCACACAGGAAGATTGGAACTAGATAACCTCAAGTGTTTTCCAGCCCTCAAATGCTGC
>NW_007749959.1:4531-5552 GCF_000696425.1 Galeopterus variegatus | reverse complement strand
CTTGTTTATGAGGGCTCCACCTGCATGACATAATCGCCTCCCCAAAGGATCTCCTCCTAATGCCATTATCTTGGTGGTTGTGATTTCAACATATGAATTTGGTGGGGGATGGGGCAGAGGACACAAACATTTATCTCATAGCACCTCCTTACAGATTCAAGAATGACTGTAGAACTTCTGTCTCTCAAGCATATATCTGTGGAATATGAGACACTGAACACTGGGAAATTTACCATACAAAGCATAAATCAGAATTTTGTTATGAGAGACCATAAATTACTTGAAAAGTGTCTTCAAGTTTCCACGTATACCTATATCAAGTCAACAAGTGTTTTTTTGAACTATTTTAGTGGGCCCAGCACGATGCTCCATATTCACCCACACAGAGTAAGAATTAGAAATACTGCTTCCTTCCTAGGAAAGAAATCTGTATAGAAACAGGTGCCCCAGCATCAGCCAAACCCATTTGAATTGTCTCTTATCTTGGGACCACCCATAACTTCAAAGAAGCAGAGCTAACAGCAGACAGTCTAAGATGGTTTAAATGTTACCTGCTCAGTGGAACTCTCAGCCACATCCCTGTCTTCCCAGCTTCTGCCTTTCCCACTGCTGGGTCAACTCATTTAATCTTCTGCAGATCCAGCCTCACCATTTATTTTCAGAGCAATTTGTGTTTTAGCAGGATATAAATAATTAGCTTCAGGCCCAATGCCTCCATTCATGTAGGCTTATTATATCATCTCTTTTCCTGCAGGCTGGCCCCAGATATGGGGCAAAGACTCTATGTCCTGGGCTGCTCCAGGTGCAATCTAAACTAGAGCCAATCTGTATTCTTTCTAGATCTTGCCACCATAATCCCAACCATAATCCTGCCCCCCAATTTTAGCCCACATTGATGACAGACCAATTCACCAAAAATCAACTCCCTGAAGGAGCAATTTTTTGAATGGTTAATTCACTAAACTTATTTTTTATTTTAACATTTACTTGTACATTTTTGTGCTGTACAGTGTGTTGTTTC
>NW_007749959.1:3299-4164 GCF_000696425.1 Galeopterus variegatus | reverse complement strand
AAACTTATTTTTTATTTTAACATTTACTTGTACATTTTTGTGCTGTACAGTGTGTTGTTTCAATATGTGCATATACTGCTCAATGATACTTAGGGTAGATAGCATAGATTTGTACCCATTAGTCCACCATTTCTCCTCTTCCCTCCTTCCCAACCTCTTATAACCATTATTCTACTCTACTTTTATGAAAACCACTTTTTAAATTTAATTTTATTTTATTTAGATTCTACATATGAGTGAGATCATGTGGTATTTGTCTTTCTGTGTCTGCTTATTTAACATGATGATCTTGAGTTCCATCCATGTTGCTGCATATGATAGAATTTTTATATATAGCTAATAATATTCCATTGTATATATACACCACAGTTTTTTGTCCATTCATCTGTTAATGGACATTTAGGTTGATTCCATCTCTTGGCTATTGTGAACAGTGTTGTGATGAACATGGTACTGCAGGTGTCTTTTTGACATATTGATTTCATTTCTGTTGGGTGTATGCCCAGTAGTGGAATGGCTGGGTCATAAGGCAGTTCTATTTTTAATTGCTTGTGGAACCTCCATACTGTTTTTCATAATATACCAATTTACATTCTCACCAACAATGTAGGAGAGTTCCTTTTTCTCCTCAGCCTCACCAGCTTTTGCTATTTTCTGTTTTGTTGATAACAGCCATTTTAATTGGAGTGAAGTGATATCTCACTGAGGTTTTAATTTTCATTTCAATGATGACTAGTAATATTGAGCATTTCTTCCTGTGCCTGTTGGCCATTTGTATGCCCTCTTTAGAGAAATGTCCACTCAGGTTCTCTGCCCATCTTTTATTAATTTATTTTTCATGTTGAGTTGTTTGAGTTCCTTATAT
>NW_007749959.1:0-1622 GCF_000696425.1 Galeopterus variegatus | reverse complement strand
GTGTATGTATGTATGTATTTATTTATTTATTTTGGCAGCTATTGTGAATAGGATTATTTTCTTGTTTTTTTTCTTAAGCTATTTCATTACTGGCATATAGAAACCCTGTTGATTTTTGTGTGTTGATTTTGTACCCTGCCACTTTACTGAATTCATTTTTTGGTGGGGCCTTTAGGATTTTCCATGTATATGATTATTTCATCTACAAATAGGGTCAGTTTTGACTTTCTCCTTTCTGATGTGGATGCTCTTTATTGCTTTCTCTTGCCTTATTGCACTGGATAGAACTTCCAGTACTATGTTGGATAAGAGCAGGAAAATGGGCATTCTTGTCTTGTTCCACATCTTAGGAGAAAAGCCTCCAATTTTTGCCTGTTCAATATGATATTAACTGTGGGTTTGTCATATATATATATGGTTTTTTTGTTGTGTTGAGGTACATTCCTTCTATGCCTAATTTGTTGACTATTTTTGTCATGAAGGGGTGTTGGATTTTATCAAACACTTTTCTCTGCATCTATTAAAATAATAATATGGTTTTCTTTCCTTTGCTCTGTTGATGTGAGATCACATTTATTGATGTGTGTATGTTGAATCATCCTTGCATTCCTGGGTGAATCCCACTTCATCATGGTGAATAGTCTTTTTAATGTATTGTTGGATTCTGTTTGTCATTATTTTATTGAGGATTTTCACATCTATGTTCATTAGGGNTTGGCACCTTTTTGAAAATCAGCTGACTGTAAGTGTGGGCATTTATTTCTGGGCTCTCTTTTCTGTTCCTTGGTCAGTTTGTCTGTTTTTATGCCAGTGCCATGCTGTTTTAGTTACTATAGCTTTATAGTATATTTTAATGTCAGATAGTGTGATGCTTCCAACTTTCTTTTGTTTGTTTAAGATTACTTTAGCTATAAAGGATATTTTGTGGCTCCAAACAAATTTTAAGATTTTTTTTCTATTTCTGTGAAGAATGTCATTGATATTTTGATAGAGATTGCATCAAATATGTAGATTGCTTTGGGTAATATTGGTAATGTTAATTCTTCCAACCTATGAACATGGAAAATCTTTCTATTTACTTGAGTCTTCTTCAATGTCTTTCCCCAATGTTTTATAGTTTTCATTATAGAGGTCTTTCACTTCCCTTTTAAAATTTACTCCTAGGTATTTCATTTTTATTTATTTATTTATGTATTTATGTATGTGTGTGTGTGTGTATGTATGTATGTATTTATTTATTTATTTTGGCAGCTATTGTGAATAGGATTATTTTCTTGTTTTTTTTCTTAAGCTATTTCATTACTGGCATATAGAAACCCTGTTGATTTTTGTGTGTTGANAACATCTCATAATGCTCAGGACAGCTCCCCACGACAAATAATTACCCCTTAACCAGCTCCTAAGGGTGGAGTCCATGTGTAGACTTGATGGTGTAACAACAAACAAAAAAAGGGGGTCCCCTAAAATCACACAGCTGGTAAGCAGTCTGGTCAAGATTCTGCTCTGAGTGTCAGACTCCTGGATTCACTGTCAACTCTATTTTTGCCCTACTCGATGCCAACAGGAGCCAATGAGAGGACTAGACAGTAATTCACAAAGAGTACAATGATTGTTTATTGAAA
>NW_007749958.1:10173-10447 GCF_000696425.1 Galeopterus variegatus | reverse complement strand
TCTACACTTTTAAAGTGAGAGGATCAAATTAACTAAGATAATATGTACAAAATGCAGGGGGTGTTTTGCAAATACTAAACATTGACTGTATGTTAGCTGCTGTCAAGATGATTATGATAATGCCCTGGATGGCACAGATGTCCCCCCGCCCCCACCCCCATGACCATCCTGACGTAGGCACCCTGCCACAGAGGGTTTGTTTTGGACCTCAGGCAAGTAGAGAGAAGCACTAAAGGCATTGAAGCTGGTCCTCTATTCCGCATTCTTAACTTAG
>NW_007749958.1:2953-9360 GCF_000696425.1 Galeopterus variegatus | reverse complement strand
CAAGTAGAGAGAAGCACTAAAGGCATTGAAGCTGGTCCTCTATTCCGCATTCTTAACTTAGATTCCATGAACCCCCTACAAGTGTTTACATGATTTTTTATATATATGCATTTTTGGGGTGAATTTTATGGTATTCATCACATTTTTGTGAAAGAAACAAAAGAAAATGAAAAACAAAAACTACTGCCCTGTGTGTACTTTAGAAGTGGTATATATGTTGATGAGACTCATCTCAGTCCTTTATGAGGAATTTTGCTAATTCTGGAAAGAAGTTTTACTACATGTGCATCTTAATATAACACAATTCTTTGTAAACTATGAGCCTGTTTCTTCTCAGAAATAGTAATTTAAATATGTTCAAATAACATGAAGTATTATTTAGTCACCGTATTTCAATTGTATTAGAAATCTCTTGGTTACAAGTGCCAGAAACCTAACTTAAATTAATTTAAACAAAAAAAAAAAAGGGAATTTTATTGGGCTCTGTACTTTGGAATTTGAAAGATCATTGTTCCAATGGATCTAGAGGTTCAAGCAATGTCAGAATCCTTGCCATCTCTGGTCCATTTTTGATTTATGTTTTTGCCTCCTTAGCTTCTTCTGGGCAACATTATTGTCCACACTCCTGGAGAAGATGATTTCTTGAAATTCAGGTTTACCTTGTTCTGCTTTAGCAAAAAGAAAAAGAGAGAGAGAGAGAGAGAGATAGGAGAGAGAGGGAAGAGATATATATATAGAGAGAGAGAGAGAATGGGGGAGAGGAAGAGGGGTGAGGGAGGGAGGAAGAAAGGGAGCGGGGATGGAAACATGAAGTATTATTTAGTCACCGTATTTCAATTGTATTAGAAATCTCTTGGTTACAAGTGCCAGAAACCTAACTTAAATTAATTTAAACAAAAAAAAAAAAGGGAATTTTATTGGGCTCTGTACTTTGGAATTTGAAAGATCATTGTTCCAATGGATCTAGAGGTTCAAGCAATGTCAGAATCCTTGCCATCTCTGGTCCATTTTTGATTTATGTTTTTGCCTCCTTAGCTTCTTCTGGGCAACATTATTGTCCACACTCCTGGAGAAGATGATTTCTTGAAATTCAGGTTTACCTTGTTCTGCTTTAGCAAAAAGAAAAAGAGAGAGAGAGAGAGAGAGAGAGAGATAGGAGAGAGAGGGAAGAGATATATATATATAGAGAGAGAGAGAATGGGGGAGAGGAAGAGGGGTGAGGGAGGGAGGAAGAAAGGGAGCGGGGATGGAGAGAGTGTCTCAGTAGGACAGGCTCAGCTGGGTGAAGTGATTGTCACAACAGTCGCTGGACCCGGGGGAATGGAGAACTAGGTTGTGTGTTCACTGTTGTGTCAGTAGAGTATCTTAGCAAAAGAAGGGAATGAGCATGCTTTCCAGGCAGACACAAAACATGCTATAATCTACTATAGGAACTAACACAGATTTTATTGAACTTTTCATAATTGGTATTTGAAAGTGAACAATAAAGAAAACTAACGTTCTTTTATATTTGAAACTTGCACAGGTTAAAATAGCTTATGTGAACTTTGTTAATCACTGTTACGTTGACACGGAAGTGGAGATGAAAGAAATCTACACAAGTAACCACATTTGGAAATTATTTGAGAACTTCTTGGTGGATATGGCAAGGGTGAGTTACACTTTGACCATTAAGTACTATTTCATGTTTAGCAAGGTCATCAGTATATATATATATATATATATATATTTTGTCTTTTTTCCGTGTCTGGCAACGGATTCGAAGTTATTACGGGACCGGGGACAAGCAACGGGATTGCAACCCTCGGTGTTGCTCCCGCGCCTCGCTCAGCCAGTGAACCGGTCTGTATGTGGGATCCGAACCCCCGGGCAGGAGCGCCGCCGTGCTTCCCAAGCGGGCGCACTTATCCAGTGCGCCACCGGGCCGGCCCCCCATCAGTATATATTTTGATTTAATAATATTAACCCTCTGGATGAAAACTTGCAATTAAACCCACTACATTTTGATGGAATTCGTCATATTTGTAAAGTTGTGAATAAGCTTCACAAGATTGTGAGTGAGATTTAATGAGTTAATATAAACAAAATATCTTGTACAATGTATATAGCAATAGATAAAGTGTCCATTTTTACGTCATTTTGATGGAATTCGTCATATTTGTAAAGTTGTGAATAAGCTTCACAAGATTGTGAGTGAAATTTAATGAGTTAATATAAACAAAATATCTTGTACAATGTATATAGCAATAGATAAAGTGTCCATTTTTACGCTTACAACTGACCGTATTTGTTTTTTATTAAATGGAATTTTAGTGGCCTTTTTATATTGGTTAGAGAAGACATTTGGCAGAGGTCTATTTGTTTTGAGCCTCTTGCCATGCTCTTGCCACAAATGCAATTACAAGCCATAGACAGAAGAGACCTCAGGAGGGCTTGACTACGGCTTCCAGGCAGATCAGTACTTGACCAGAACACTCAGGACTTAGCATTGTCCACTGTTGCCTATTTGAAGTCTTCCTTGTACACAAACTCCAGTAATTTAACCATCTGACGTTTTCACTCGTGTCAGCCAAATTATATTGTTTTTTACTTTGAGTCCATTTCCTCCTACTGAATTTTTGGGGGGTATCAGGGAGAATGTGTGGAGCTGGTTGGCATTTTCTATATGCTGCCTGGCATATGTTTTTGCTCTGTTGCTATTGAGTAAATGAATAAATGAAGAAAGGAAGGAAGGAACCTTCTTGATAGATAACATTTAATTATCTTTAGCACATCTTAGCCTTTTGTTTTGCATACTGAATTATCATAATGCCCAGGGTCTATTATTTTAGTTTTTAAATAAATATTCTCTTGTTTTTTTCTTTTAAGTTATGGGACTTGATATCCATTCAAATAAGGATTTCACTAATAGAAGAGAGTGTATAGATAACTCCTTCAACCTATTATAAATAAGGGTGGCTTGTCCAGTCCCATTGTTCTTTCTACATTCCTGAGTGCTGGTAGCTTTTTTTAGGCCTCATGTAAATGTATTTGAGAAGAGAGATTAGTGAAGTCCGCATTTCCTTGTTCTTACCAGGATGGATGCGAACTGCTCTTCACTAGCTCACTGCCTCCCTGCAGTCCTTTCTGGAAGGAGGGATGACAGTAGATATAATGAAACACTGACTGTAGACCCATCTGAGAGCACCCTTGGATAATACAGTGAATCGGGTATTATTCCAGACCAGGAACATTTTTTATTTAGCCAAGGTTTCCAGGTGAAATGTGCTTATTTTGCTTTTGGTGTGGTGCAGTGTGTGAGATCTCCACTGTGTTCTAGTATGTGTGAAGTAAGGCAGTCCCTGTTGTACTCCATTTCTGCACAACTAAAAGCCACTTACCACCTTTCTCAGTACATCTGCACCTGTAGAGAAATCATCCTGTTTTATGTAGCATTTAACATATCACTCACATTTATCCCCATTGACCCTGTGAAAACCTTTTATCTGACCAGCTGCAAGTATCTCCAGAAACCTTGAAGTAGAGGATGACTTATACGCCCATGACTGAGCTTTAAAATTGCACATGCAGGAAGATATTAAAGAGCTTATACACTGATTCGCAGAGTTGCGTCATGTTATGGACTAAAGATAAGCTTGAAAAAGACCAAGGTTAAATTCTAGGCAGCATGAGCTATAAAGCTAAAAAGGATTTTTATTTTTTTAAATCAAAGAAAGGAGATGATAATTGTCGTTGATTATGCCCCTACAGAAGCACTCTTTCCATTGCTGTATTCATAAGACAAAAGTGCATAGATTTATATTCTTTTTCAAAAAGTACACATGGAGGAAAGATTTTTATTTTAACTATTTTGATGAAGTCGATAATTAATGTTATTTATTATATAAAGGCTCTAGGGGAACTTCAAGATTTCTTGGCCTATTCACTCTTCATGTGTAACTACAACAGCTTAGCTATACTGCAGGAGTGTTTTTTCCTTTCTTGTTTCCCTTTTCTTTATATTTTAAAGTAGCTGCTCTCTAATTCCTTCACCAACGTTGGCAGGAAATTGCCCTTCCTATTTCAGGGAAGGAAACGGAAACCCAACTTTTCCATATCTGGGATTTCTCTTTCTCCCCCTAAAGAAAGATTAAGGAGCTACCATAGACTTTCAAATTCAAGTTACAAAAATAAGTATGGTTAAATGAATAAAATGTGGCCTCTAGGCAAATCTTTTTTTTTTTTTTTTTTGTCCTTTTTGAGACTGGCTGCACCGTGCTCAGCCAGTGAGCGCACTGGCCATCCCTATATGGGATCCGAACCCACGGCGGGAGCTGCGGCAAATCTTCAGTTCCGTAGAGTTTCTAGTATTTCTAGAAATACTAGAAATATGAAAAAAAAAATAAAGAAATAAAGAAAATGTGCCACCACCAAAGGAATACAGAGTACTTCTTAAATTTTAGTGAGCATTGGAACTATCTGGAAGCCTTGTTAAAACACAGACTGCTTGTCCTGTCCCCAGAGATTCTGATTCAGTACATGTGAAACTGCATTTTTAACAAGTTACTAGGGGATTCTGCAGCAGCTGGTCCACGGACCATGCTTTGAGAATCACTGTAGTAGAGCAGGTGGCCAAGAGTAAGGATTTCAAAGGATTTAGCCAGACCAGAGTTCAAGCCAGACTCTGCCTCTACTAGCTCAGTTATCTTGGACAAGGTACCTACCCCTCTAACCCTGAGTTTCCTTCTTTGTGAAATGAATACAATAACAACACATTCCTCATAGGGTTACTGGAAGGATTCAATGAGATAACGCATGTGAAATTCTTAGCACATATTGGCATCTAGTAAGAGAGTTGGTAACATCATTCAAATCATCATCACCAGTATTATCATAAGGCTAAATATAGCCTTTAGAGCAATTTCAAGAGGCTTTCCCAAGACCTATACCAAGTAACAATGTTAAGAATGTATGGGATGAACCAAATTCAGATGTTACAACAAAGTTATGAAACCCTAGAGTAATTGATTTGCATCACTGAGAACTGATGAAGGTAATCTGGAGGAAAAGTATTTGGTAAATTAGACCTAAAGAATCACAGCATCTTAGGAGTGGAAGAGATTAGAAGTATATATAGTTCAACTTTATATCTAATTCACAGTCTTCAGCACCTACTCAAATATTTCTATTAACAATGATGTTCCTATTTTTTGAGACAATTTGATCTCATTATGACACAACTTTAATTGTTAAAAAGCTCTTATATCGAGCCAAAGTTTTACTTATTTTAGTTTTTACCTAGTTCTTCCTTCTGCAACCACACAGAACAATAAGCAAAGATTAGTTGTTTACTATAAGCAACATATTCTCCTCGCTAGTGATCTACTTTGAAGTGATAGAATTATGTAACTTACAGGAACTTAAGATCATGTAGGTTGACCTCACAATTTTGCCTAAGGGTTCCAGAGAGATAATTTGCTGCCTGACTCTCCTAGCTACAGAGTGGGAAGTCTGCTGCAGACTAATCCAGTACTTTTTCCTCAACAGCCTCTCAGGTACTTTATGGTAGCTCTCATGTCTCCCATTATTTTTATTTTTTATTATTTTTAAAGTTTGATACTCTGTTTATCAAAATAACAAGAACAAAATGAGCAATGACAAAATAGCAAAAGCTATTACAAAAAATAGTAAATTCCTATTTAAATTCCTGTGTTTACACAGATAAAAAGGTTCATTAATTAACTATATCACACAGGTTGTAGCATATTATAAGCTATAATACAGAAAGGTAACATGGGATATTTGAAATTTCAAGATGCACTTACCAGATAGTTTTAACCTGAGTCTTTTTGATGTCTTCAGAAATGCATTTGAAAATAACATATGCAAGTATAGTTATTTTTTAGTAGTATAACTCAAGATTGTTTTTCTTTGAATTGCTCTTAACTATTGCCTTTTCTTAAATAGTTTGTAAAATTTAAACATTTATTACATTTCTTGAGTTCTCTGAATACACAGGAGTGTATGAATTGAAAAGCTCTAACTTTTTTCCTTGTATACAAGCATATGAAAATGTCCCATTATTTTCTGCAAGACTGTCAGTGGCTCCTCTTCTGATATGGTTCTGGGATCCTTGTTTCAACATACTTTTGGTTTCTGTCTAGTTTGTCTGTGTTTCTGTTTAAAGGTGCGGCATTCAGGATGGAACCAAGTACTTCAGGCAGGGTCTGGCCAGCACAATTTTATTTTAGTAGAAATTTGTAGAACAATTTTGTTTAAAAGGCAAATGAAATATTAATATGTATTGGCCCTCATACCACCTTCCACCTTTCTTCTCATGTTTTTCTGGAGTCAGCACTGCCAGGGTCTTTTTGTTTGCTCTTGAGTAAGGCTCTCTAAAGAGTCACCTTTATTAGTGTCTTTCACTT
>NW_007749958.1:1015-1576 GCF_000696425.1 Galeopterus variegatus | reverse complement strand
AAGAGAAATACCACATGACTTAACTCATAAGTAGGAGCTAAAAAAATAAACAAATAAAAAAAGAAAGAAACGTGTATCAATCACAATAATTCATTGAACTTTCAAAAGGGGAGAACAGAACTGAAGTCACCTGAGTTGGGAAAGGGAGAGTGAGCAAAAAATTGGTAAAGGACTATAAAAAATGATTATGTTGTGTAATGCTGACTGTACTAATTATCCTGATTTGAGCATCACATATTGCACATAGATATTGATATTAAATGCTGTAACCCACAGATATGTACAATCATGTTTCAAAAAAAGAGAACACATATACATTGATAAGAAAAACATTAGCAATCAAATAAGAAAATGTAAAAAGTCAGACATTCATTATGTATAGAAGAGAAAATACAAGTAGTAAACCTCTGAAAAGATGTTCAACTCTTAATAATTAAAAAATATATATATAAAGGGAAATAAGGTCCAATTTTCAACCATCCAATTTGCAAGAGTGAAAGGATATTATTAAATGTTGGTGATAGTTCAGGTATGCAAACGCTGTTGTTAAGATTATTATTT
>NW_007749958.1:0-402 GCF_000696425.1 Galeopterus variegatus | reverse complement strand
GATATTATTAAATGTTGGTGATAGTTCAGGTATGCAAACGCTGTTGTTAAGATTATTATTTTACAGTCTTTCAGAAAAGTATTTTGGTAATGCATTAAAAAAACTTCATACCTTTTTATTGTGTCAAGAATTTTACCTTCCAAGAATCTGTTCTTGAGAAATAATTAGAAATGCTATCAAGGATTTATGGTCAAAGAAGTTCAATATACTTTTATAATAATATACAGTAGGAAATAGTTTAAATATTTAATAATAGAGAAATGGTTAAATAAATTATGATATATCTATAAGATGGATATTAGAGCCACTGAGGTTATTTTTCAAGTATTTTTAATGTAAGAAATACTAATGATTGAGTGTTAAGTATAAAAGGGATACAAAACTAATGATCCAGAATGATTC
>NW_007749957.1:10229-10448 GCF_000696425.1 Galeopterus variegatus | reverse complement strand
GCGTGGAGGGCTGGTGATTTTCTGAATGGAAGCGTTAACTGGAAAACTGCTCTTGCCCGGAAATGGATGAACTCCAGTGACTTTCAAGGTGCAGCTGCCACATCTCTCTTTGTGTGTTGAAGTAGTTTATGCTTTCTGATGTTTTTTCTTGTACAAGCAGGTCCCTCTTTGGGAGTGGGTAGATGTCTTTTGCCAACATTTATATCAGATCACATTTTT
>NW_007749957.1:7826-8054 GCF_000696425.1 Galeopterus variegatus | reverse complement strand
GAGAGCCTGCTGGTTTATCTGTCTCATCAGTAAGCAACGCCGTATGGTTGACTTCTATTCAGACACCTCGTGTTGTCTTTTGCATAGCGAATTACATAAAACCAGTGGTCTGCAAACTTGAGCCTGGATCAGAATCACCTGGAGAGCTTGTTAAAGCACCTGATTTGAGGCTCCACCCCTAGAGCTTCTGATTCAGCAAGTCTGGGTGGGGCCTGAAAATCTGCATTT
>NW_007749957.1:5188-6623 GCF_000696425.1 Galeopterus variegatus | reverse complement strand
ACAGCAACCTTAAAAGCCAAGATTTATTTTAGACCCAGGCTGTGGGCAGGCCAGCTGTTGAGGGTGTGGTTGTACGGTGTGTGTGCATCCCTGCAAAGGGCACATGTGTGAGCCAGAAATGGAGACCTCTGGTGCCACTCAACTTATGAAACATATAAATATTTTATTGTTTAAGAACCCTGAGTATCTGAGTATTCCTGAGATAGGAAGTAATCAGTTTCCATGGCTTCTGGTTTCAGGACACACCTCTGGGTTTCAAGCCACTCCCCAAGGTCTCAAGCCCTTCCTCTATGTCCTCCCCTAGAGGAGAGTTACTGTTGCTTGTTGTACCTATTTTCAGTACCAACACAGGAGATTGAGACCTCAAGGGGTGGACTTATGAAAATGGCTGAGCATGCTTGGTAGAAAGGAGTTACATAATTCTAGTAGCTGAGCATGGTCAGTAAAAGGACAGTAGCTAAGTATACTCAATAAAAGGAATTTATACAGGCTTATACAACCCCAGTGACCAAGCATGCTCAGTAGAAGGGACTTTAACCTCTGACCTTCCACTGGACACACCAAAGAGCGCAGAATATTCTTTTTCTTTTTTTTTTTTTTATCCTTTTTGTCTTTTTTCGTGACCGGTAACGGGATTTTCATGACCGGAAATGGGATCGCAACCCTCGGTGTCGCGCCTGCACCACACTCAACCAGTGAGCGGACTGGTCTCTATATGGGATCCGAACCCTCGAACCCTCGGCGGGAGCATCGCCGCACTCCCAAGCGCCGCACTCTACCAAGTGAGCCACTGCGCTGGCCGGAGCCCAGAATATTCTTGAATATGTTTGGTGCATATGATAGAATTTGACCAATGAACACACCCTGAAAGGAGACCAACTGAGCATGTGCAATACTAGGTTACATAACTGGGAACCACTCCCTTTAGTTGAATATTCATTAGATATAATGAATATGTATTAGATAGCAAAACTATAGAAGCAGAATTCTGGTAGAAGGTCGAGCTGTTGCTCACTCTCCTAAAGCTGGCCTGCACTTTGTGAATGTGTGTTTCTTACTTTCATATTAAACTTAGTGCGGGCCCTGCTCAGTCTCTGGAACTAGGCTGCCCTTTCTCTGTGAAATCTGTTTCTCTTATTCCTTATATTAAACCTGTTTTAATTTCCTACTATGACTCTGCTCCTGAACTCTTTCCTGTGGCAGAGTCAAGAACCTGGTAAGAGGATGGGGGGGGTCAAGGCTGGCTACTGGGCCTCCCAGACCCTCTCCTCCAGCATCATGAGGTTGCTTATTGGACTGGGGGACACAGGAAAGGATTTTAGAATTACAAAACTCCTACAAATGATATTAACATGGTATTTATTAAATTTAAAGCTCCAAGAAGACAGTATTATTAACTTACTAATTTTCAGTCCACCCCAGTAATATCAAATTT
>NW_007749957.1:3339-3921 GCF_000696425.1 Galeopterus variegatus | reverse complement strand
CTGGCCAGCCACCAAAATAAATAAAATCAAGATGCCAGGGAAATTTTTTTGTTTGTTTTACTTCTCTGTATATATAGTTTCTTTATATACCTGGGCTTTGCAACATCATTTGCTGTCCTTACTAAGAACAAATGCTACAGGGGTAGAGTTAGGACAACAGAGCATCAAGAACAAATGCTACGGGGGTGAGGTTAGGACAAAAGAGCATTCTGAAAAGGGGACAGAGACTGGACAGATGCAAAGCTCAGGGTTGGGAAAGAGTTTAGTAGAATGATTTTGAGACCCAGAGAAAGATGAGAACAGAATACCCTAAGTGAACAAATGCATCAGAGACCAAGGTCTGGGGAACCGCCTCCAGAAAACCTTACACCAAGGGCCAGATTGAGGCATGATTCCCAAGTAGGGCCAGATTGAGGCACAATTCCCAAGGTCAGAGCCAAAGGAAGTCAGACGGTTTGCAGAAGTGACCCAAGGAGACAGCTGGCATAGAGACTATGTAAAAAGCACCCAATGGTGGCTGTCCCTGGCTGTGTGTGAGAATCATCTGGAGCTTTGGAAAAATGCCAATGCCTGGAGAGACAA
>NW_007749957.1:0-392 GCF_000696425.1 Galeopterus variegatus | reverse complement strand
GCTTTTGCAGGCATTTCAAGTCAGGATTTAGGATTGCTGAGTTGTATGTTTGAAGCAACACCTGAGTTAGTTGCAAGTTTGTTTCATTATTTTTTTATTTAGCGTTATACAAAAATATATTTTAATAATATGATGTGCCACAAAATTATTTAGTATTCATTTATATGAGCTCTAGCCTTACATCAGTTATACAATTCATATCCCAAGGCATTGTGGCAATGAATTCCATATCACCATCTTTATTTTGTGATTTTTGAGTATAAGGAAAGTTAGCGTCACATGGTAAGGACCAGTGTATTGGAAGTAAACAAAAATGTTAATTATGTAGTATTTCTAGACTTTCAGTAATTGAAAATTTACATCCAAGTAACAGCTTCCATAGTTACAACCAC
>NW_007749956.1:9871-10448 GCF_000696425.1 Galeopterus variegatus | reverse complement strand
TACTCGAATATTTAAAATTTTATTTCAATTTTATTATTGGCTTTTTTCCTATGCATCCTTGCACTTTCTTTTAATGGTTCACTAGTGACTACAATATTTATTCTTAACTTTTCACAGTTAACAGGGCAACATTATAACACTTTGTATAAAATATGGAAAACTTGCAAATATATAGAGCTATATCTATCCCTGCTCTACCTTTTGTGGTATAGTTGTTATATGTATTACATATATTATAAATCTCATAAGATAATATCATACATTTTTCTTTAAGCAGATTTATCTCAAAAATTAAGAGGAAGAAGAAAAAAATAACCTTTTGCATTTTCCCAGTTACTTTTACCATTTTTGATGCTCTTAATTCTTTTCTGAAAATCCAAATTCCCAAATAGAATCCTGAGCCTATTAGCATATCTTACAGTATTGATCTGCTGGCAATAAATTCTATTAGTTCTCTTTTATCAGAAATTGTTTTATCATACCTTTATATTTGAAGGATATTTTTGCTGGGTGAGGTATTCTGGGTTGAGAATTCTTTGTTTTTTTCTTTTTCTTCCAGCACTTTAAAGATGCTATT
>NW_007749956.1:5882-8460 GCF_000696425.1 Galeopterus variegatus | reverse complement strand
TATTCTGGGTTGAGAATTCTTTGTTTTTTTCTTTTTCTTCCAGCACTTTAAAGATGCTATTCCACTCTCTTCTGGCTTCCATGATTCCTGATGAGAATTAAGTTCTTAACCAAATTCTGTTACTTTGTATGTAATGGGTCATTTTTCTTTCAAGGTTTATTCTTTATCTTTGGCTCAATGACTTAATTATGATGTGTTTCAATGCTAGCATCTTCATGTTTATTCTAGTTGGTGCTGATAAAGCATCTTGAATCTGTAAATTTCTGCCTTTCAACAAATTCAGAGAAATTTTGGCCATTAATACTTCAAATATTTTTTTCTGCCCTAGTCTCTTGTTGGGTCTACCTGTATGTAGAACTATTTGATATTATTTGAGAGTTCCATTGTTCTTATTTTACAATCTTTCTTCTCTTTGTTCATCTCCTTAGATAATTCCATTGATTTACTTCTCATCCAATAATTTTAAAATTTCATATATTGTGTTTTTCAATTCTAGAATTTCTATTTGGTTCTTTTTATTATTTAAAATATCTTGGCTGAGTCTGCCTATATTTTCATTCAGTAAGAGAATATTTTTCTTCAGGTTGTACAGGATAGTTAACATAGCTGCTTTAACACCCTTTCTGCTAGTTTCAGCATTTGCTAGATTCATCTCAGGGTCACAAATGGTTGACTTTCTTTTCTCTTTTGGGAATGTGCTTCATTTACTTGATCCTTCATATGTCAAGTTATTTTGGATTGTATCCTGTATGTTATGAATATGAGGTTGTGCAGATTCTGATTTCTGTTATTTTTCTCTAATGTGTGTTGTTTTATTTGCTTTATCAGACAATTTTCTTGTCTGGGCTTGAAGTGCAAACTCTGTTTCTTCGGGCAACAGCTCTGGTCTTGATTCAAATCATTTGCTTAGCTGAGTTGCTTTATCCTGTTCCAGGCATGCGAGGCTCAGAAGTCCATCTAAGATATGGGCAGACAGAATTTAGGGGTCCTTTCTTTGTCTCCTTTCTCTTCGGTTCCAGGATTTTTCTACTCACTTCAGTAGCAGTTTCTTAGCTTCAGGTTTCTGATTCTACTGACCAGAAAGACTGTGGAGTTTTCCATCAGTGCTTTCACTACCAGGCTGCTAAATGCCAAATGAGCCACATTAATCCCAAACTAAAAGTTGCAGAAATGGAGAATTTACATCAATCATAGTGCTCCTGTTCTTCAAGCCTTAACTCCCCACAAGAGTCTATCTGCTTCTGTTCATGCTCCAGTGATGTCAGGTAGTTGATTTTGAATTATATCTGGATTTTATCATTGTTTTTAAGAGAAGAGGGGAAAGGGCACCCTCCAGGAACTTATTCCATCACTACCAGAAGCTGGAAGTCCATTTGACCTACAATATTGTTTCTCACACTAAAAAGTTAGAAACAACTTGGAAATTCATCAGAAAGAGAATGATTAAAAAGGTACATCATCCTCTGGAATACTATGTAGCAGTTAAAAACAATAAGGTCACTCTAACTACTAAAATGAATAGTTCTCCAGGACAGATGTTTAGATTTAAAAGCAAGTTTCTGAACTGTATGTGTAGGCTGTATGTGGATGCTGTGGCATACCTTCCAGATCCTCCAGATTCTCCAGCTGCCATGAGCACTGGCTACTGGAGGATCACAGCAGAGTACCTTGCTAGGAATTGCTCTCTGCTGAGGGGAGACATATTTTCTGAAGTATGTTCTGAAGTATGACTCCTCCTCAAGGGTAGCTCATGTTCAATGAGTGCTTAATGTGAGGATATGAGGGCACGGCCCCCTTACTTCAACTTGGGTCAACCCCACAAGATTGGCTGAGACATCAGCTGTATTTGTATCACAGTTCAACTTGTTCTTCTGCTTAACTCTGCCTCCTTCTCTCCCTTACAGATGCTGTCCAAGAATTCATTTCCATCATTAAATCTCCTGCATACAAATCTTCAAACCCAGAGTCTATTTCTTGGGGAACCTGACCTAAGGCAGACCAATACCTTTCAGGTTAACAAGCAACTCACAAACAAAACATGCTTCTGTAGGTGCATATATGAAAAAGTTTCACCTATATATAGGTGAAAAGCATAGTAGCAGTTACCTTTAGGGAGGAAGTAGGAGGGGAGAGGGTATTTGAGAGATACACAAAAAGAGGTGTGTAGTGTGTAAATTTGTTACAATGCAAATAGGTGTATATATTTTTGTGGAACTAAAAACAAATACAATTGTGAAAACCAAAAGATACCTTTCAATCTATATCTTCATCTCAGATCCTTCAAAACCTGAGCTCTAGGACCATATACCCAACTGCTTGTCGGACACCTCGACTTGGATGGCCCTCAGGATCTTCACACTCAGAGGCCCGAAACAATCGCAGTATCTTCTCCCTCCAGTTTTTTCCTGTATTTTCTCTCAGTGAATGAGAGCATCATCTACTTTCCTGATCTCACAAACAAGGAATGTGCGAGTCAATTTTAACTGTTCTTTCTTCCTCATTGCTCCACCTCCAACACATGCTCAGGTCCTGATAATTCCATCTCCTTCCTATCTCTCAGACCCCTTCAATACTTTGC
>NW_007749956.1:3683-5065 GCF_000696425.1 Galeopterus variegatus | reverse complement strand
CGTGTCCGGCAATGGATCGCGACCCTCAGTGTCGCGCCCGTACCGGACCGGGACCGGCAACAGAATCGCAACCCTTGGTGTCGCGGCCGCACCTCGCTCAGCCAGTGAGCGGGAACCAGTCTGTATGTGGGATCCGAACCCTCGGTGGGAGCGCCGCCATGCTCCCAAGCGGCGCACTGTAGCAGTGTGCCACCGGGCCGGCCCATATGCTCTTCTTGTAAAGCCCTCAGAACCACACCCCTGACCACTGTTATTAATCCATTCACTACTGCATCGTCCTACAATCTAATCTCCTCTTAAAGGCTCCATCTTTCAATTACCATAATAGGATTTCCCACCCTCTTTACACTGTCACAGTGGGGACTAAGTTTTGGAGGACATTCAACCCAAGGCAATATGTACGTATGTATATATATATATGACAGAACCCTCAGTCTACTGAAATGGCCAGTTACCCCTGGAGTTTGAGATTCTTGTTAAGCAAATCTTTAAAATGCTGTTTTAAAAAAAAGAAATAAAGAAAGAAAAAGCAAATCTGAATTTTTTAATGGCAGGATTGTAAATAGATTTTTTAAAAATTATTTTCATTAAAATTATTTTGATATTTTTGATGTATTAATAATAACAATAATAACACCAACAATTTAAATGATGTTCTTTCCAAAGTGAGCCTGTCAGCTCCCTTTTTATTTTAATGTCATATTATGGAAAATTTTCAAACTCACACAAAAGTAGAAAGAATAGCAGTGAACCCTCGCACATGCATCACCTAGTTTCAACAGCTAACCTCTCTTTGTCCATCTCGTTGCGACTGTCCCCTCATGCCATTGGTAGGCAATTAGCTCCAGACCCACCCTTCTATGTTCTCTCTGTCACGCTGGGGCTGCAGCTCTTCAAACCTCATTTCTTCTTTGCCAGCTGGTTCCCTATTGGATTCCACCAATGGTGGGTGCTAGAGGGAGACTGAGGGGTGGTTGAGGGGAAGGGGACTTGCTTCTTTCCCTGGTTTCCTGTTAACACCACTCCAGCAATGATTCTTCTCTGTCAGCTGCAGTCCCTTTCCAGTGCAGCAGTCATGTCCAGTTGGCAGTGTTTCTAACACTCACATAACCAACCTCGTTGCTCTCCTCAAAGACACCTTCCCCACGTGGCAAGAGCACACCGGAAGTCTAGGCCCTGGGCCTTCGGAGCCCAGCTCTGAGCTCAGAGACATTAATGCTTTTCTTACAGGTCTGTGTTTCACCTGGTGGAGCCCGTGCTCCAAGCTCCTAAGTTTTGATAGTTTCAATCTCTTCTCTTTGTTCCCCCAATACAAGGGCTTCCTGCAGCTGCTACTTCCATGATATTTTAGTTTTCTCTTTTAGCTTTTCAGTAACCTGATT
>NW_007749956.1:0-491 GCF_000696425.1 Galeopterus variegatus | reverse complement strand
GTAAGCATAGTCATTTAGCTCCTGGCAGCAATCACGGTCTGCTGAACCTACTCAGCCATCTATTTGGTTTGACTTCTTGGGTGTCTGTCTGCTGTTCTCTCACAAGTCTACCTATTACTTTAGCATCTCCACAGCCCAAAGCCCTGCTACATCATTTGGAGCTGGGTAGAAACCCTGTCCTTCAAACATACCTGCTATCCACCTTGCTTCTACATAATTCAGCTCTCCATTTAGTGAGCAAGTAAGGGCAAACTGACATGTTTCATGACCTGACTGGGTCCTGTTACTTGAATTTAATGTAGATGATACTCTGGAGCCTGTATCTTCATATTGCATGCCCTGCTCTAAAAACTTCAATTTGGTAGCATTTGTTACATTAAACCCATGCTGTCCTTTTAAAAGGCATTTCAGGTTTCTTGATTTGGCTTTTGATGTCCTTGATAATCAGGACATTTTTGGTTAGTAGCTCTCTAGGAGTAGAACTGAGTGAC
>NW_007749955.1:10011-10450 GCF_000696425.1 Galeopterus variegatus | reverse complement strand
TCAGCCAGTGAGCGGGAACCGGTCTCCACATGGGATCCGAACCCTCAGCGGGAGCGCCGGCACTCTCCAGTGCGCCACCGGGCCGGCCCCTACAATATTTTTTAAAATATAATTTCTGCTAAGTTTTCATGGATCATCTCTCCATATGACAATGACCTTGTAAGATCGTTTCTGTAGATAAAAATAGAAGATAACTCTGTCTTTACTTTATCATGGTTGTTTGATTTTTTAATTATTATTGCTATTTTAGAAAAGTTTCAGCTTCACAACTCATTACTGTTAATGATTCTATAAAATTTTTACTACTATAAAATTTGGAAAACCTCATTTCTCTTTATGAGTTTGATTTTGCATCTTTCCATATTATATTAGTCATTTTTGTGTTGCTATAACAGAATACTTGAATCTGGATAATTTACGAATAACAGATTTATTTTGG
>NW_007749955.1:6269-6610 GCF_000696425.1 Galeopterus variegatus | reverse complement strand
TAATCTGGGCACCCCATGGCCCACTCAAGTTGGCACATAAAATTATCTATTGCAGAGAGAGAGAGTCAGTTTCCCTGTCAGAAACTTTCTAACAAGGAAGAGCTGTGGGCATGTTATTTCTTGCTGAGGAAAACATGGTAATTAATTTTAAATGTCTTGGTGTGTAAGAGCATAGGGATTAGGTGTAACTCTATAAATCAGATTCCTGAGTAAATCAAGCACTTTCTTTGGGTAAAACTTATTTTTTCCCAGACCGCAGGTAGCAAGAAGTGGAATTATGTGGTTCTTTAGAGACTGGTAAATGAAATTCCCTCCACTACCACACCCCCACAGAATTTTTT
>NW_007749955.1:3251-4861 GCF_000696425.1 Galeopterus variegatus | reverse complement strand
CAGTAGAGCAATTGCTTATTCTATTTCTCTGGAGTGGATTTTGAGGAGAGAGATTTCCTCCTGTAGGTGTGTTTGATATTGACTGTTGAGTAGAGTGTTTTAGTATTGGTTCTGGGTACATAGTAGCGTTATCTCTATGTGGATACTTCTGCCGTATTCAGTGTCAGAGTTGTGTGTGAGTACCTCCATGGCAAAGGCACTGGGGCACTTAGTGATTTCTTGCTGAGGTTAGTGACACTGTGTTGGGATGTTGAGGATGTGGGCAAGCTCTCAAGGTCTTGGGCAAAGTGCCTTGGTTCCTTGTCACTCTTTGGCTGGGATGAGAGACTCTAGGTAGACTTGTTGGCTCTCCAGCTAGTTTCCCATGACCTGATGAGTGCAATGGGGTATACTGGATCTCCTTGGCTTGAATGGGTGACCCTGAGCAAGGTTTCTCTTTCCTCATTCCTATAGGCTAAGGCTTCTCACGGGTCCTTGCTTCCCTTGGTTGGGGAATGTGTTGGTGGTGGCTGAGAATTTTCTTCTGTACACTATTTGGCTATCCTGGGTTTCTGTACTCTCTGGGTTCTCTGAGTGTCTCTCCCTGGGTCAAGGTGGTTGTGCATCCTGCAGGCAGGGTGTAATTCTCTCTGTGGGTTGGGACACTGGGGCATGGGTCTGATTGACTTACCTCTTTCTGGCGGCTCTGTTTGGGACCCTTCTTGTGTCAATGCGTGGTGGCAGTGGTGGGTCCTGCCCACAACCAATCTGACTGGCGAAGCAGCAGTGGTAGCAATGTGTATGGCTGCCAGTAATGGCAGTCATGGGAGTAGTACTGCAGATGGTAGCACCTTGGGTCCTGCTCCCAGCTGGGCTGGCTACTGCTACAGTGTTGGCAGGGGGTCCAGCCATGGCCAGTCTTGCTGATGCCACAGCATGGGTGAGGATCCCACATGTGGCCCATCTGGCTGGTGTAACATTGGCAGCAGCAGCCCTGTTGTAGGCAGCTATGGCAGCAGTCCCATGCACAGCCTGGCTGACTTGTGCGGCAGCTTGGGCAGGGGATTCCCACATGCAACTGGGGCTGGCTGGTGCAGTGGTGTAGGCAGGGATCCTGCATGCAGCCAGTCTGACTGGTATAGTGGTGGCATGGACAACTGTGGGAGTGAGCTGCAGGCAGTGGTGGCAGGGGTTCCCACACCCAGATGGGCTGGCTCCTGCTTCAGCATTGACAGAGGGTACTGCCCGCAGCTGATCAGGCTGATGAGATGGCTATGGTGGCGGCAGCTGCACTGCACGCTACTGCTGCAGGGGTTCCACATGTAGCCAGGCTGGCTGGTGAGGTGGCTTGGGTGGGGGTCCTGCCCATGGCTGGTCTGGCTGCTGCACGGTGTGGATGGCTACCAGCAGCAGCAGCAACTCAAGTCTCGCGGCAGGCGGCTGCAGTGGGGGGTGGGGCAAAACTCACTGTGGGAAGGTGGGCAATGCTCCTAGGTCCCAACAATGTCACTGGCGAGTGCGGCAGTGGTGGCAGTTGGCCTGTTCTGGTCTTTTTCTGCAGGAGGAATGTGTCCTGGGTTCTTTTAGTCTGCCATCTTTCTGGAGGAGGAGGCAGCTGCGGTGGCTGGCAA
>NW_007749955.1:1834-2176 GCF_000696425.1 Galeopterus variegatus | reverse complement strand
GTACACTTACACAAACCTAGATGGTAAACCTTCCTCACACCTAGGGTGTAAAGAATAGCCTATTGCTCTTAGTCTTCAAACCTGTACAGCATGTTAGGGTACTGAATACTGTAGGCAATTGTAGCACAATGATAAGTATTGTGTACCTAAACATAGAAAAGATGGTATAAAAGTTAAGAATGGCGTGCCCGAATAGGGCACTTACCATGGATGGAGCTTGCAAAACTAGAAGTTGCTCTGAGTGAGTCAGTGGTAAGTGATTGTGAAAGCCTGGGACAGAACTGCTCACTGCTGCAGACTTCATAAATACTGCACGCTTTGGCCACACTAGACTTATATATT
>NW_007749955.1:0-551 GCF_000696425.1 Galeopterus variegatus | reverse complement strand
AAGTCACCCTATAGCACCAGAACTTATTCTTCCTATCTAACTGTGACTTTGTAACTTTGTACGGTTCTGACAATCTTGCCCCAGCTGCCTTTCCCCCTCACTTTCCCTGCCTCTGGTAAGCACTATTCTACTCTCTATTTCTCTCCTTTTTCCTCCCTTTTTATTTTATTCTTAATTGACCTATGATAATTGTATATATTTATGGAGTACAATATGATACTGGGGTACATTCATACTGAGTGCGATGATCATATCAGGGTCCCTAGTATATCCAATACCTCAAACACTCATCACTACTTTATGTTAGAAACACTCAACATCAGCTCTACTAGCTATTCAAAGAAACAGTCTTTAACTGTGGTTAAACTGTAGTCTCTCTATATTGCTATAGCACCCTAGATCCCATTCTTCCTCTCTATCTAATATTTTGTATCTACTGGGCACCCTCTCCCCATCCTTCCCTTCACCCTGCCCTGCCCCCCACCCCACGCACCAGTCTCTAGTAACCACTATTCTACTCTCTACCAAGCGCAATGTAAATCTTTGTTGAT
>NW_007749954.1:9249-10450 GCF_000696425.1 Galeopterus variegatus | reverse complement strand
AAATAACACCTTAAATGCAACCTTATGAGAGGAGCCAAGGCAGAGTTACCCAGATAAGCCACATCTAGACTTCTGACTCATAAAAAATGTACAACAATAAATATTACTTTCCAAGTCTTCAATTGTTGGGGAGATTTGTTAAATGATAACAGATAACTAATACATATAGTATGTGTATTAGTCTGTTTCTGGTGCTTATAACAAAATACCTNAAAAAAAAGTTTTCTTAATCTTTGCACTTTATCTTCTTTTTAATTTTATAATAAACTAGATTTCCTATGACATTTTACCTTTTATCCTTGGAACTAGATGAAAATGCTCAATTGTTTTGCATGCTAGTGTTTCTGTGGTGATATACTATGGACTTAAAGGAGACTAGAGGTTTTTAACAGTTGGAAGGCAAGCACTCAATATTTATCCTGATGTTGCTATGGCTACTAATGCAGAGAAAATTTGCTGAACAAGTTCAAGCTAGAGATAGCTGAAAAAGCACAAGGGGTCTCATTAATGGTTTCAACGATTAACCACAGTGAAAAATAGTAACTGAATGTGCTGTCCTGATTTCCTATTCTGTTGGTCTCACCAAAGATAAAGTGAGACTATTTAGGAAAAAAAAATGTGTGTGTGTATATATATATATATATATATATATATATATATAGTTTGATAAGTGTCATTCTTATTGTTGATGAGATGGCAGAGAGAAAATTCCCTCTAATTTTATTCCATTATCACCTGAAAGCATAAATGTAGATAACGTCTATTATTCTTTACCTAAAATCAGAGTCCAAAAAGCCTCTGATATGGGCTAAATATTTGTATTATACTTGCAACTACATTAAATATTACTAAAAACATCTAACACAAAAGAAATATTATGTACAATTGTGTGTGTTTGGGGGATCCCACATAGTCTTATTCAGGATGAAAAGATGATTTCTCTTCTCAGGATTAACCTAACTTGGTTTATATTTTTGCCATTTAAAAATTATACTTGTTCATACTTTAAATGCTAAATTACCTATAAACCTGGACTTTTTTTTTTTTTTAAGTTGATTGATCTTCCAAAATATGGTCATAAAAGTAAATTCACTTTCAATGTCATTTAAAGGTTCTTGCTAATTAAGGCACTAATGATTTTAATAAAGAATGATTTTATTCCTTAGGATGTACTCAGTTACTAGAACGAAATATACAAAGA
>NW_007749954.1:6918-7809 GCF_000696425.1 Galeopterus variegatus | reverse complement strand
AATGTGCACATAACTTGTCATCAATCTCTGTGGTAGACACCAGTACAACTCCAGGTCTTTTCTCCATTTGTTGGCTAAATGAATACAGAGATTTTCCTTCAACTTTCTGAGGTCATGTTTGATCTTCTATAAAAATCAGCTTCTGCCTGCAAAATTACAAATCACTGAGCTAGGTACCATAAATACAAAAGTGAATCAAACAGGTATCACTGCGCTCACAGAACTCTAGTCTGGGGGCAGCAGGGAGACATAGTCTTCATAGAAGTATAGTGAAAAGAATATATATATATATAGTATTACAAAAAGCCTGTTCTGGAATTGTGAAGGAACCATCACCTTGAATGGGAGATAAAGAAGAATCTCTGAGGAGAAAATACTTAAGTGAGTCTTAGAGTTTGAGTAGTCCATGCTAGTAGGGAATAAAAAAGACTATTAATACAATCATGGAAGAAGTCTTTATACAGAATCCTGAGTTTTGGAAGTGCAAGAAGGCTAACCAACTGTCCCCAGTGAGCTGGGACTGAGGGGTTTCCCAGGATGTAGGATTTTACTGCTAAAACTTTCAGTCACAATTGCTCACTATAAAAGTGAGTTGTTAATTTAGGATATAAAAAAGGTAAGAACACTAAACATAAGATCTACCTTCTTAGCAAATTTTAAGTATACAATACAGTATTGTTAGCTATAGATACTGTGCTGTAAAATACATCTCCAGAACTTATTTATTTTTCATAAATGAAACTTTGTACCCTTTGTCCAACATCTTCCATTTCCCCTTTGCTTGTAGTCCCTGTCAGCCACCATTCTATCTCTACTTCCATGAGTTTAAATTTAACAATAAAGGGAATGAGAGGAAACTTTGAGAGGTGATAGATATGTTCATGATCTTGA
>NW_007749954.1:4030-5438 GCF_000696425.1 Galeopterus variegatus | reverse complement strand
GTTTCAACTCAAAAGTCCAAGGTTCAAAGTCCCATCTATGAAATCAAAACAAGTTATCTACTTCCAACATACAATGGTGGGACAAGCATAGGGTACATATCCCCATTCAAAAAGCCAAAAGAAAGGGGTAACAGGTTTCAAACAAGTCTGAAAACCAGAGAGCAGGTATTAAATCTTACAGCTGGTGAATCATGTACCTTGACTCCATGTTTGACATCCTCTGCATGCTGGTGAGTAGTTCGTGGCAGTTGGGTCCCCAGGTCCCCAGGAAACTCTGCTTCTATGGCTTTCCTGGTCTTAGGTGATGCTTTAGCTCTCCCAGGCTGGTGTTACATGCTGGTAGCTCCACAGGTCATGGTGGTCCCACTCTCACAGCTCCACTAGGCATGGCGCTAATAGAGTTTCTCTGCCACAACTCTGACCCCACATTTCTGCTCATCATCGCTCTAGTGTAGACCCTATGCTGTGAATCTGCCCCCGAGACAGATCTCTTCCTGTGTCCCCAGGCTTTTGCATACATTCTTTGAAATTGGGGTGGAGGCTCCTAAGCTTCCACAGCTCTAGCATTCTATGCACCTGCGGATTTAATGCTATGTGGACCCTGCCAAGGCTTTCAGCATGTATTTTCCAAAACTGTGGGTCCAGCCACACCTGGGCCAATTTAGCCATGGCTGGAGTAGCCAAAGCAGCTGGGCTGCTGCTGCTGGAAGCAGCTTGCGGAAGTGGACCTAGGCAGTGAGCCCATGGACGGTGCCTCAGGCCTGTTCTCCAAGACCATTTTGCATCCCTAGGCCTCTGGGCCTAAAGTGGAAAGATTGGCCCCAGAGGCTTCTGCAATGCCTTCAGTTCCTCTCACCGCTTCTCTTGATAATTCTTTCTTTTGTTCTAATCTTCTTAACGCCATTGCATTTTTCTCCTGCTCTCTGTTTCTTTATCACATGTCCAAGCTGCAAATTTTCCAAATCTTTATGTTCTGTCTCCCTTTTAAATTCTGGCTTTATGTTGTGTCTTTGCCAACACAACTCAGTGTAGTCATTACGGGTAGCCGCACAGCTTTCTTAACTCTTTGCTGCTTAGAAATTCCATTCACCAAATACTCTGGTTCACAACTCTTAAGTTCCAAATTCCTCAAGGTCCTAGAGCATGTACACAATGCAGCCAAGTTCTTTGCCAGTTCATAGCAAGGATGATCTTTTGCCCCAGTTTCCAAAAAGCTTCTTCTCGTTTTTATCTGAATGGCCTTTACAGTCCATATTTCCATAAACATTCTGGTTCCCACCATTTAACTAGTCTCTAATAAGGTTCCAAATTTTCCCTGGTTTTGTCTTCTAAACTCCCATGAGCAGTGAGGCTTTTTCTAGTCTGCTCCTTCAAATTCCTCCAGCTTCTCCTCAACACTCAGTTTCAC
>NW_007749954.1:2175-3227 GCF_000696425.1 Galeopterus variegatus | reverse complement strand
CACCTTTCAATTACCATAATAGGATTTCCTACCCTCTTAACAATGTCACAGTGGGGATCAAGTTTTGGGAGGACACTCACTCCAAGGCATATATTACCTCTGAGATTAAGTTATGAAAGATTGCTGGTTTCTCCTTTCTTGCCCTCACTCTCATCTGAGGGAAGCCAGCCATCATATTTTGAGCTGCCCTATGGAGAAGCAAAACAAACAAACAAATAAGCAAAAAACAAAGTAAGGATATAAAGTAGACCTCTAGCCAACAGCCAGCAATGAACTAAAGCATTCCTATAGTCCCGTGGGTGAGCTTGGAGTGCATCCTTCCTCTGTCAAAGTTTCATTTGAAACATAGACTCAAATAACACCTTAAATGCAACCTTATGAGAGGAGCCAAGGCAGAGTTACCCAGATAAGCCAAATCTAGACTTCTGACTCATAAAAAATGTACAACAATAAATATTACTTTCCAAGTCTTCAATTTTTGGGGAGATTTGTTAAACGATAATAGATAACTAATACATATAGTATGTGTATTAGTCTGTTTCTGGTGCTTATAACAAAATACCTGGGATGGGGTAATTTGTAAGAAAATGAAATTTATTGCTTACATTTCCTGAGGCTGGAAGTCCAAAGTCCAGGGAACACATCTGGCAAGAGCCTTGGTGGTAGTGACAGTGACCGCAGGGTATCACATTGAAAAAACGGTGGAGCAGAGAGACCAGAGAGAGCAGAGGGAGAGGAAAAATCAGATTTTACTCTCTTCTTTTAAAGCCCTTAGAACCACACCCCTGACCACCATTATTAATCCATTCACCATGGCATAGTCCTACAATCTAATCACCTCTTCAAGGCTCCACCTTTCTTTTTTTTTTTTCCTTTTTATCTGTTTTCGTGACCGGTAACAAGATCGCAACCCTCAGTGTCATGCCCGCACCGCGCTCAACCAGTGAGCGGACCGGTCTCTATATGGTATCTGAACCCTCGGCGGGTGCGCGACTGGGCCAGCCCAAGGCTCCACCTTTCAATTACCGTAATAGGATTTCCCACCCTCTTAA
>NW_007749954.1:0-350 GCF_000696425.1 Galeopterus variegatus | reverse complement strand
CCTCCAAAAATAGTTGACTATAACTTTGGCACATATAACATTATAATGAGATCAGATGGATCTGGAAACTGGCATTGATGAGTTGTTGAAGTTTTCACTCATTCTAATCTCTAGGTTAAACTAGAAAGAGTAGGCATAGGATGGACTGAAAAATTCATAATTTAGTTTACTATAGGAAAATCCAGACTGATCTCGTGAACACATAGGTATTCCAGCCTTGGATTTCAATGGATAGCACACATCTTTCTACAGATCAATTTTGTACTTTAAGGGAAGAGGGAAAGAAAAGTTTGATTTTTTTCCTTCAAATTGCATTTTGAATCCAAGTTTTGTGGGACCCAAAGCCTATA
>NW_007749953.1:9471-10450 GCF_000696425.1 Galeopterus variegatus | reverse complement strand
ATAAATAAAAGGGATTATATCAAACTAAAAATCTTCTATTAACAGAGTTAAAGGACAACCACCAGAGTGGGAGAAAATACTTGCAAAATATACATCTGACAAATGATTAATACCCAGAGAATTCAAAGAACTCAAACTACCTTACAACAAAAAAACAAGTAACCTATTTAAAAAATGGCCAAAAGAGCTAAATAGGCTTTTCTCAAAGGAAGATATACAGATGGCCAACAAACACATGAAAAAATGCTAAACATCACTCAGCATTTGGAAATGCAAATTAAAACCACATTGAGATACCATCTCACCCCAGTTAGGATGGCTGATATCCAAAAGACTGTGAATGATACATGCTGTAAAGTTTGCAAGAAAATGGAACTCTCATACACTGTTGGTGTGACTGCAATATGGTGCAGTCTCTTTGTAAAATGGTATGGAGGTTATTCAAACTATTGCAGATTGATCTACCATATGACCCAGCTATCCCACTGCTGGCAATATACCCAGAGGAATGGAAAACCTCAAGTCAAAGTATACCTGTTCTCCAATGTTCTTTGCAGCACCCTTTACAATAGTTAAGTGTTGGAACCAGCCCACATGTGCATCATCAGATGAGTGGATATGGAAAATGTGGTATAGCTACACAATGGAATACTACTCTGCAATAAAAAAGAATGAAATACTGTCGTTTGCAAAAACATGGATGGACCTAGGGACAATTATTTAAAGTGAAACAAGTCAGGCACAGAAAGAGAAATATCATATGTTCTCACTTATGTGTGGGAGCTAAAAATAAATAAATAAATACAGAAATAACCTGGGGTGGGGGAGGGAAGGATACACAACAATTACAATTCCTTGAAGTTGATATGACAAGAGAACTGAAAGGATGTTTTTAGGAGGGAGGGGGGAGAGGAGGATGGAAGGAGGTTTCAGTAATGGGCCACAATAATCAACCACATTGTATATTGACAAAATAAAA
>NW_007749953.1:5697-7986 GCF_000696425.1 Galeopterus variegatus | reverse complement strand
TTGGTTCTGTGCAGTTCAAATCAGTGTTGGTAAGTAAGGAAAGGAGCCAGGCAATGGGTTCAAGGCAAGCTTTAATGGAAGCACTCTCGGGCGAGGTTCTGTGGCTTGCAAGGGAGTGAAGCTGGATAAGTCTCGCCCGGGGTAGATACAAGTAGGTATTAATAGAGGAGGGCTGTTGATGGGTTTTTTGCCCACATATGGTATGGAATTGAGCAGGGTTGAGTTTCTGGTTCCCACCTTCAGTGGAGGGTAAAGGGGTGGAGGGGTGGAATTAACAAGATGGAGGCTGGTGAAGTTAACAAGATGGAGGCTCCATTACTACTTTGTTGCCGCCTTCTGGCCCTCCCAGTCCCACTGGCCCAACATTCCGACCTTTTTGTTGTTATAGAGTGATGACTCAGATCTGGCTACTTCCTGCTGAGTAAGGGGCATCATAGGGGCTGTCGGAAGTGGGCACGCTGAAGTAAGAGTGGAGAGAAAGTGGTTGACGGATACCCTAGTCACTTCTCGACTTTCTTCCTGAATGAAGCAAAGGAGACAAGGGACTGCAGTTAACAATATCCCGAAAATAAGGGGTGGGCTTAGTAGGGGGAGTAGCCATGTGTTTAATGGGTTTTTGCCATCACAGATGTGAGGTAGGGTCTCCTGGGCGATACCAGGTCTGAAGGGACTCACAAACTTTGGCGAGAGTGTGGAGATTGGTTTCAACTACACCTGTTTCATTGATGTAGTAACAGCATTCTTCATTGAGGAACATGCAGGTGACACCTCTATCTGCAGTGAGGAGGTCCAAGGTGCATTGGTTCTTTAGGGCTATTCGAGCTACCAATGTGATCTGGCACTGCAGAGAGGCTAGAGACTCCGCTGAGGCCTCAATAGCCACCTGGAGTCTTTTGGAAACATCCCTATGGAAGCTACAGAGTGGAGAAGAGCCCCTGTGCCCAGCCACATGGCCAACAGGGAGGAGGCCAGAGAGACCTAGAGGACTAGGGGGAGAAAAGCTGCACATTTTTGTTTTTCTGGGGGATTAACTAGGACAATAATTTCAGCCTGGCTATAAACAGTGAGCTCGGGTACCAATGAAACAGGAAGGCAGAGGGAGGTAGAAGTATTGAGAGACTTGGAGAGGGTGCCATTGCACCAAAAGAAACCTCCAATCAGGGCATGCTGGCTGGTGGCATTTGGTTGGGTTGTATTGCAAAGAGAGGAATTAGGGGAAGAATAGAAGAAGGGCAAAATTGGAGCTTGGGGGTTAGTAAACAAGTGAATGTTTTGGAGAAAGGGCAAAAACCCCTGAGGAGTTGGAGTGGGGGCGGATAGATTAAATAGGCCAGAAAGGGGACAGCCATAAATGGGGATTTACCTAAAGCCACACAGAGAAAGCAGTGAGACAAGTTACCCATGCCAGAAAGGATGGTGATAGTGATGCTCTGTTGAATGAGCTTTACCCAGGAGAAGACATCTTGACTTAGATGAGGGCCAAGCTGTAGGTGTTCTTGGATGAGGTGCTCCTATGCCTGGATAATGCTAGTCTTCTTACTGAGAACAGAAAAGACCTGAGGGATGACCTGTATAGGCCCTTTAAATGTTAAGGGAAGTGGAGAGGTAAGACTGGAAGGGCCAGCGGTACAGTTTGGCATTGACTCCGGTGGCCCAGCCATCATTCCATGGGTCTGGAATAGTTAAGTAATAAGTGTTTCTTCTGTTAGAGGTGAGGCAGGATTGGGCTCATTTGGTACCTGCAATATCAAGCTAGGCGGTGTGCATTGTGCAATAATGATAAAGGGCCACCGCCATTAGTTTGAACCCAGTAAGTGTGGCAGTTGTAATGTGTTTGGTCATAAACAAACAGATAGTGGGGTTTGAGCTTCCTCGTGGGGCAGAGTTAAAAGCAGGGATAGAGAAATTACCTGAGGCCTGGCATCCCTGTGGTTGGCAATCAGTGGTAGAAATAAGTCTGGCATTGGTTTGATGATTGGTTGTCCAGGTTTCTGGTAAATAAAATCTACATCTGTACTCTGAATCAGTAGCGGTGGGGCTAAGAGACAGAGTCAGGAGGCTAATGGTGACATGATAGCCGAACCCGGGTAGGCCCCCAGGGCTGGGCGGTCCATACATCTTGGGAGGGGGCCTCAGAGAAGGGGTGCTCAAGTTTGGAAAGGTATACCCAGGGATGGTGTCCCAGGAGTTTTGCAGCTGTAAGTGTGGTTAGAACCACTGTGTAGGGCGGCCCAGTGGCACACTGCTACAGTGTGCTGCTTGGGAGCGCAGTGGCGCTCCCGCCGAGGG
>NW_007749953.1:2202-4697 GCF_000696425.1 Galeopterus variegatus | reverse complement strand
GCCGAGGGTTCGGATCCCACATACAGACCGGTTCCCACTCACTGGCTGAGCGGGGTGTGGGAGCAACACTGAGGGTTGCGATCCTGTTGCCGGTCCCGGTCCAGTACAGGCGCGACACTGAGGGTTGCGATCAGTTGCCCGACACGAAAAAAGACAAAAAAAAAAAAAAAAAGAACCACTGTGTAGGGACTAGTCCACCTGAGCTGTAAGGTTTTTGAATGTGGTTCTTTTAGTAGGATGCCATCCCCTCGGGTTATAGCCTGGGGAGTATCCACATTGAGATCCCCAGGGGTGGGAGCAATTGAGTCAGCATGGGCCCACAAAAGTGCCCTTAAAAGGGTTAGGTAGGGTAGGTAGGATAAAAGGGGCATGGGTGAGGCTTTAAAGTTGTGGGTCAGCAGGAAGGGCCATCCATAGAGGAGTTCAAAAGGGCTGGGGCCTGATGGTTCCCTAGGGGTGTTCCTAAGCATTATAAGTGCCAACGGGAGGAGGGTTGGCCAATAAAAGTGGGTCTCGAGGGAAAGTTTTGTAAGATGTTCCTTGAGAAGGCCGTTGGCTCTCTCAACCTTACCCGATGATTGGGGATGGTAAGGAATGTGGAGTTTCCAGGTGACATTCAGAATTTTGGGGAACTGCTGGGTGAAACTGGAGGGGAAGACTGGGCCACTGTCAAATTGTATTGTAAGGTCTGTGGGAGGCCAAACCTTGGGATGATATGTTCAGTGAGTGGCTACCACGTCTGCTGTTTCTTGAGCTGTGGGGTAAGCTCAATCCATCCTGTAAAGGTGTCCACCAAAGTTAGTAAATAATGATAGGTTTTGTGATGTGGCATGTGGGTAAAATCAAGCTGCCAGTCCTCCCCCTGTTGATGGCCTCAGAGTGATGGTTAGGTCTCACTCTGCGAATTCCCTCTAGAGAGTTAATAGCAGAACAGGTGTTGCAAGACTGACGAAGCTCCTCAATGAGATTTTGGAGGTGTGGGTTATGGAAAAGGGGTTCTAGGAACCGATATAAAGCTTTTGGGACAATGTGGAGAGATTGGTGAATATCTGTAATGATGCTGCAGGCTAAATGTCACAGGAGGGGGACCTTATTTTGGATAAAAATCCAACACTTGTCCCCAATAATTCCCCCCAACTGCTTGAGTGTCTGAGTTTCTTCTTCAGTATATGAGGGGGAATGGGTTGTGCTGAGGAAAGTGTGAGGAGCTGGGGCAGAGCCTAGAGATGTAGCCCAGGCTCTGGAATCAGCTTTGTTGTTGCCTTTAGATATAGGGTCTTTAGAGGACTGGTGGCCACGGCAGTGAAAGATAGCCACATCTGTAGGGATGCTAAGGGCCTCAAGTAACTATGAAATGAGGGGCCCATTGATTATTGGGGTCCACTTAGTAGTGAGGAATCCTTGTTCTTGCCAGAGGACAGAGTGAGTATGGTTGATGAGGAAAGCATATCTGGAATCTGTGTATATAGTGACCCATTGTCCCTTGGACAGGTGGAGGGCCCGAGTGAGTGCTATCAGATTTGCCTTTGGAGTGGTTGTTCTGAGGGGAAGGGGTACAGTCTCTAAGCTGGTATCTAGAGTAATGACAGCATAGGCTGCATGCCTCTGGCCATCCGGGGCAATGAAAGAACTACCATCTATGAAAAGCACACGGTCAGGATTAGATAGGGGCATGTCAGAGAGCCCTGGGTGTGAGGGAATAAAGTTCTCTAAAAGTTGAGGACAGGAATGTAAAGCATCAGGATTAGTGGAGGGAGTAGGCAGAAAGGTTGCAGGGTTTAAGTGGGGTGAGGTGGATAAAGAAATCTGGGGATTTCTGATGAAAAGGAGGTGGTACAGTTAGATTCTGGAAGGAGTCAAATGGGCAAGGGATTTGTGGCTGAGCAGGTACCCTAAGTGATGGGAGGAAAAGACAGTGAGGATTTGGCCCAAGGTAAGCTTGAGAGCTTCTTTGGTCAGGAAGGCAGCAGCTGCTAATGCCCTGAGACATGGCTGCCATCCCTGGACTGTGACATCTAGCTGTTTTGATAGGTATACCACTGCCCAATAGGCCAGTCCTGCAGGCTGGGCCAGGAGGCCAGTAGCCAAGCCAGAACACCCATCTGTAAATAGATGAAAGGGCTTTGAAGGGTCTGGGAGAGCCAGAGTGGGTCCCGCAGTGAGACAATCCCATAGCCTAAAGAAAAGGGGTTTAACAGTAGTGGGGTCAGTTAATGGTCCCTGCGGGGTGTCCTTAGCTGCCTTGTATAATGGTCACGCTAGGAGGGAGACACCAGGGATCCATTGTTGGAAGATACCCACAAGGCCCAGAAAGGAGAGGATGCCATCAGCACTCTGGGGAGGTTGGAGATCCTGGAGGAGGTGGATATGGTCCCTCGTAAAAGACTTGGAAGTGAGGGTTAGGGATATGCCTAGGTAAGAAACTGTAGGGGTGCAAAGTTGAGCTTTGGAAGGAGTGACCCAATAACCCCTATACACAAGGAAATTGAGAAGGG
>NW_007749953.1:0-378 GCF_000696425.1 Galeopterus variegatus | reverse complement strand
TGTCGTTCCATGTTAGGTCACATGCTTGGGCTAAATATTGGAACTCTTTGGTATGATTTTCAGAGTTAGCAGAGTAGCAACCCAGCCACATTTCAATTGGGGAGAGGTCTTGGAGTGAGAAGGGTACATCAACTCGAACCACTCCCTCTGCATCAGTGACCTCCCTTAAGGGGCAGACCAGGTCAGGGGTATGTGGGATTACTTGGGACGTGTCCAGGAAGAAATGGGAGGTGAACTAGGGGGTGAAGTTACTGGGGGTGAAGGTACTGGGTCGGCATGAGGCAATGGGGCAGGTGCTGAAGGAGCAGGGGAAGGGAGATAAGGAGGCTCTGAATAGGGAGGAGGAAGTTGCCCCTGAGCCACAGACTGGCCAGGTTT
>NW_007749952.1:6834-10451 GCF_000696425.1 Galeopterus variegatus | reverse complement strand
CAATGAATAAATGAGTGAATGAATGAATGAATGAATGAATGAATAAATAAATAAGTAAGTAAGTAAATAAATAAATAAACAATCATAATGCTGGATTATAACCCATAATGCTGGATTATACACATGATTGAATAAATAGTGTAAAAGAGACAAATATTTTATACAGAAAAACTTTTGAATAGTTTATGTAAATATCCCTCCCCCGTCCAGGAGGTGGAGCTGACTCTCCCCCCATGTTGGAATGTGGCCTAGACTTAGTGACATGTTTTAAAAGAATAGATCATATAAAATGAAAAGGGAATAGCTTTACTGGAAACTTGTCAAGCACAAATTTGGTCAAATGATTGATATTAACATGACTTGTGATAAGTCGGGCTGATTGCATGTACACGCAGCTGACAGGGTGTAATGAATAGGGCATTTCATCTCTGTAAATTCTTCCCCCAAATACATAACCTCAGTATGGTCATTGAAAAAAAAATCTGACCCAATTGAAGGGGATTCTACAATTATTTAGCCAGGTCTCCTCGTAACTCCCAAGGTATTGAAAAACAAGGAAAGAATGAGAAAATGTTACAAAACAGAGGAGACTAATGAGACATGATGAGTAAATGCAGTACGATATCTGGGATGTTTCCTAGAAAAGAAGATATTAGTGGAAGAACTAGTTAAAACTCAATAAAGTTTGAAATTTTTAGATAATAGTTAATAAAGACACTATCAATATTGTTATCAGTATGGTGTTTTACTTTTGACAAATATACCATTGTTATTTAAAATAGTAACAATAGGAAAATTGATTGAGTTCATGCAGAAACTTACAAAATTTTCTTTGAAATTTTTTCTCAAAATGTAAAACTATTTCAAAATTTAAGAAGTTTACTTAAACCTGGAGTGGCTATGTTAATATCAGACAAATTATATTTCAGAGTAACAGATATAACCAGAGATGAACAAGGTAATTTCATAATAAGAAAGGGTCTATTCATTAGTATGACTTAATAAACCTAAATAATTATGTACCTAATTTAATAAAAGAGCTTCTGAACACATGATGTAAAAATGATTAAAACTCCAAGAAGCAACAGGCAAATTAATATTTCTTGTCAGAGACTGCAATATACCACTCTTAATAATTGTTAAGACTAACAAACATAAAATCACTAAAGATGTAGAAATCTTGAACAACGCAACCCACTTCTTGACCTAACTGAAACAGAAACATGTAACACTCCACCCCCAAACAGCAAGACACTCATTTTAAGTACACATGAAATATTTATGAAGCTATATTATATTCAGGACCTTAAGACAAGAAACAATGCATTTGAAAGGATCCAAATCATTTCAAGTGTATTTTCTTACCACAATAGAATCAAATTACAAATCAATAAAAGAAATAAATGGGGGAAATTTGCAAATATTCAGGAACTTAATATATGTGTAAACAACAAATAGGCCAATGAAAATATCAAAAAGTAAAGGATAAATTATTTTGAACAGAATAAAAATGAAAACAGAAAAGAATTTAAAGCAATAAATGGTATATAAGAAATGTTTAAAAACAAATACTTTAATCATTTGAGCTTTCGCCTAAAGAACCTAGGAAAAGAGGATATTCAGAAGAAATAATAAATGTTAGACTAGAAGTCAATGACATAAAATACAGAAAAATGAAAAAATTAGTTATGCCAAAAGCTAGTCCTTTGAGAACATCAACAATCTTGATAAATCTCTTGGCAGACAAATGAAGAAGGGAAAGGGGGAAAAAAACAATATCAAAAATGAGAAAAGTTTATTACTATAGGTCCAATATTTTAAAAAGATATAAAATGTATATTATGAATAATTTATGGCAATAAACTCAACAGCTTAAGTTAACCGGACAAATTTCTTCAAACAAAACTGACCAAAATTCAACCAAGAGAAAAATGAAAACGGGAATAATCTTATGTATATTTGTATTAGTTCGTTTCTGATTCTTGTGGCATAATACCTGAAACTGGGTAATATATAAAGAAACAAAATTTATTTCTTACAGTTTGAAGGCTGGGAAGTCCAACGTACAGGGAATACATCTGGTGAGAGCCTTCTTCTGGGTGGGAACTCTCTATAGGATCCTGAGGCAACCAGGCTGTCCCATGGCGAGAAAGGGATAAGCAAGAGGGAGTTAAATCTTCTCACTTGTTCTCCAATAAAGCCATAAGAACCAAGCCCATTACTCTATGAATGGATCAGTCAATTCATACAGGAGGGCACAGTCCTCACAATCTAATCACATCTTAAAGGTCCTACCTTTCAAATATCATAATAGGATTTCCTAGCCTCTTAACACTGTTTTAATGGGGATCAAGTTTTCAATACATGAACTTCCGGTGGACACATTTAACCCATAGCAGCATTTTAAAAACAAAGTTTAATGCATAACTTTACACAGCAAAAATTCAAGTACCACATGGGTTTATGGTAAAATCTTACCAAATATTGAATATTTTATAGGGTTTGGCAATATTAATGCTAATACCTGGCAAATATTTTAAAAAGAATCAACACCAAAGAGATAAACCAAATATTTCCCTACTTGTTTTATGAGTCAAGCATTACTCGAATTAACACACATACACACACATATACACACACCCCTAGTAAAGATGTTACAAGAAAAGGATACTACAATACAGTACTATATAACAGATTACACATATATATATATATATATATAAATATATAAATAATATAAATAATATATAAATAAATAAATATATATATATATATATATAAATAAATGCAAACATCCTAAATGCAATTTTGGTGAATCTAATCCAACAGTATATAGAGAGAATGTTGCATCATAACCAATGGAGGACTTTTCCCTGCTTGTGAATCAATGTATTTCACCATATTAAAAAACTAAAAATAAAAAGAGATACAACCATCTTAGATGTAGAAAAACATTTGAGAATATTTCACATCTATTTCTGATTAAAATACGCTCAGAAGTATTTTAATTCCTTCCACTAGAAGTAGAAGGAAATTTCTAATCTGATAAAGAGCATCTGGGAATAAAACCCCACAACTAAGATCACACTCACTGGTGAAAGACTGAATACTTTCCCCTTAAGAAGGTAGGGCACAGAGATATTTATTTTCAAAGCTTTTATTCAGTATTGTGGAGAACTCAAAGTGTGTGCTTGGGATATGTGAGTACAGTCTAGACAAGGCTATACCTACATAATACCTAAAAAGTCACAAGTACAAAATGAGGGGAAATGTCCACATTTATGTACTAGGATAAAGAAGCAGCAATGTAAATTACAATAAGAAATTAATTTCATACAAAAGGAGAAATAATTGCCCTCACATGTACACATGGTAAGAATGATGCATTTCACATATACTTAAAAAACAGCTTTTATTTTCTATAATTTTGGATCTGGAACTCATCAAATATTAGTGGGTTTATTATTGTTCTTTATTTTATGTGCATTTCTAAGAATGACTATCAATAATGTAGACATTATTCATCTTACTATCAGATGGTAAAATAATATTATCTTTAATTAAACAATTTAAAAATGCTGAATAGCACAATATTAATTGGAGTTTTCTCTGGCCAG
>NW_007749952.1:0-5980 GCF_000696425.1 Galeopterus variegatus | reverse complement strand
TTAATTAAACAATTTAAAAATGCTGAATAGCACAATATTAATTGGAGTTTTCTCTGGCCAGTTAGATTTGAGGAAATATTTTTTCTCTTTTTTTTATTTTTTGAAATTAGTACATATAAAATTATATACCCATTGGATATATAACTATATCAGGATACACTCATATACACACTCATACACACAAGATTAGGGTGTCAAGCACAGTAAGAGATATAAAAATATTAGGATTAATACTTGTGCTTATGTAGTTCAAAATTTAGTAGAGTTTAGGGAACAAGTACATCCTAGCTTATTTTTAAATTTTAAGGTAGATAAGAACCACAAGTAAAGTACTCCTGGGGTTTAAATGAACCCCAAAGGAAGTGGAACATTTCATAGAAAATGATTTNAAGTACTCCTGGGGTTTAAATGAACCCCAAAGGAAGTGGAACATTTCATAGAAAATGATTTAGAAAGGCTTTATGGATGTGATAGTATTTGAAGAGAATCTTGAAGACTATAAAATTTTGATGTGTGAAAATGGGATAAAGAGCATTCTAAGCAGTTGAAAGATCATGTAGAATAGCACAACTGGGTGAAACATGAAATGCATTAAAGGAATAGTCAGCAGCTAAGTAATCTTCCTGCAGAGAAACAATGTATCATAATATGTGGTATGAAAAATTGGTAACCATTTTGTGTATGACCTTAATTGCTGTGGAGAAAAAATTACACTTACTTTGGTAGGCAATGGAGAGAAAAAGAAAAAAGAATCTGTCATTTGCGTACCTATTATGTGTATGTTTCTTTGTGTGTCCCCCAGAAAGCCTGAGACAAAGGCTTTTAAGCAGGTAGTTTATTTGAGAGAAGATCTCAAGAGGAAAGACTAAAAAAGCAGGGAATATGAAAAAGCCAGTATAATGGTGCGTTATCCATTTTGCTACTGTGTGCAGCAGAGGCTTGTTCCCACTGTGACTTCTGGAACCTACACAGAATGATCCCGAGAATTTTCTGCATGATGGACATGAGGATGGGACAGTTATGGATGGATTTTCTGACACCACGGTTTGGCAGCATTAACTTACCAACAGCTCCATGCTTCACTTAACATCTATGCAGAGTTTCTGCCTCAGAGAACAGTCTTTCCCTGGGGCAGAAGATTGAATTGTATTTTGTCTTGGAATGAGATGTTTTCTGCTTGAGTCTGAGAACCTTAGGAATTGCCCATCACAGTTGTGGGTGATAACAGAAAGGGACTAAAGGATGTGACTTTATATTTAGGGTCTGAGATACCTTATCGTGTTTGATCCCTACAATGACCTTGTGAAATAGAAATTATCTCATATTTTTCTCAACTTAGGTTAAGTATCTTTGGATAAACAAACAAAAAAACAAAAGGTAATAATATGAAGCTTTACAAGCTAGTGAATTGCTGAACTCACTTAACTCTGAAGGAAAGTTTATATTGTATCTGCAAGGTAATTGCATCATCAAAACTGCAATCGAGAATGAACAACCAGCATGTCAAGGAGGAGAAAAACTTAAAAGAGAAATAACTTATATGGGGAGAATTCATAAAAGATATTTTGTTACACAGTCAAAAGGTATTACAGTAAATTAGAAGTCAAAGATTCAAATTTATGCTTAATTATTGCTAAGTTACGTACCAATGGCTAAATTATATCTACTATTGGCTTGAGTTTTCTCATTTGTAATAATGTGGCTGTAATAACACTCATAATGTAAAGCAGGAAGCAATATCGATAGATGATATTATGGAGGAAGAATCTGATGAAAGCATCGATTAATTGGATACACATAGAAACAAAAATGTCAAACTGTGAAAATGTAATTCTGTTCTTAATATAATTAATATATTTTCTGCTGTCACTCCGTGTGGAATTACAAATACACAGTTCATAAGTATTCCCTAATTTAATCCACAAAATAAATCTATATATAATGTCCTATTTTTAACCCATTCTCTAGATAAGGTTTTATAAATGAAGTCGACTGGGATGTTCACATAACTAGTTATTAGAAAGGTATATTTCACAATCTGCTATAATATAAGAATCAATTATTACTGTTCCATACTATTTATATCTTGATGGCTTTAGAAAAATGGATATTGACCCAGTTATAGGAACTTCAATTCTTAGCATATTTGGATCCTAATCATTTGGAATGAAAACTTGATTTTTGACATGTTTAGTTTTTGGTGCTGCATAGAAGAGACAGTATGATTATGAATACATGTTTTGTTAAGACAAAATCAGAGAACTAAAATCTGGTATTATAAATAAGTATATTGATCACCACTCAGAGTTAGTGACTAATTGAAGAAGTCTTCAGAATACTGTTATTTTTCCATTTCATGATTTGAGATTGATTTACAAAAGTGTTCTCAGTTTGAGCAAATGCAATGAATGATGCATTTATAATTTTTGCAATTGTATGTGAGCATACTATAGTATACAAAGTCTAAGAAGCACTAAGTTTTTAAAAAGAGTTATTTGAGGGCTTCCACTTCCAGAAAGACAGAGTAGACCAACTCTTCCTTTTTCCTCCTACTAAGCATATCTAAAAACTCTGAAAATTATATGCAAACAAACACAAGAAACTCTGGAAACTGAAGAGAGGAGGGTAAACAGGTAGAGAACTTGGTCCCAAAGGAACATGTCATGAGTTCCCTGAATTTTCTTTTTTCCTGTATTCCAAACATGGAACAAAAGAAGCTCTTGGAAACTGATAAAATCAGTTGTAAGTAATCCATAAGTCAAATAGAAAGTCTGCAGGAAAATATTAAAAAATAAATTGAATTGAATAAAAATGCAACATATTAAAATTTATGGAATATGGCTAAAGCAAAGCAGAAAAGGAATATTATAGTACTAAATGCATATACTAAAAAAGAGGAACTATCTTATCAATAGTCTAAGCTTCCACATCAAGAATCTCGAAATTTATCCTCTGGTTGATGAAGTCAGTATGCTCCTTAGACTTTACATCCCATTGGCACCGAGCACTGCTTATTCTTTGAGAATATCTCTGTCTTGTATTTTTGAGATACCAGGTCTCTTGATTTCCTCCAGCTCTGGATTATCCATTAAAATCTTCTTTATTGATTTTATTTTTTCCACTCACTCCTCACATGTCAATATAACCCAGAGCTTTATCCTTGCTTTCCGCTCTACACATTACTTACATACCACCTCAGTGAGAACTTATTGACACTTGGTTTAATTATCGCATGATTATGGATGACTCTCGAAAACATCTACCTTTAACCTAAACTTGACTGCTGAGACCCGCATGTGTCTTCAGTTGTTACCTGGAAAACTCCACTGGAGTATTTTAAGACATCGCAAATTCAGTTTTAAAAAACTAAGGTACCATTGCAGTAGTTTGCTAGGACTTCAGAACAAAGTACTATAAACTGGGTGGCTTAAACAACAGAAAGCTATTGTTCCACAATAAATAGGCTCTGGAGGCTAAAATTACAAAAGCAATGTGGTAGGAGAGTTGGTTTCTTCTAAAGGCTGTGAGGGAGAATCTGTTCCAGACCCCTCTCCTTTGCTTGTAGGGGGCCGTCTTGTCCCTGCAACTCTTCACATCCTCTTCCCTCTATGTGCGATGCTGTATCCAAATTTCCCCAGTTGTGTGGCTTGCAGCCCACCCTAATGACCTCATTTTAACTTGATTTCCTTTTTAAAGGCCCTGCCTCCAAAAAAGTTCACATTCTGAGGTACTGAGGATTAGAACTTCAACATATGAACTTTGAGGGGACACAATTCAACCAGTAACAATCATATTCCTGGAAAATAGGAAAGTGCATTAGCAATTACAATACGTAGAGTAAGTGCCAGAATGCCGGTATCTCAGGGGAAGGACTTCAATGTCCTTTCTCTGGGTTTTGGCATGATTCTAAGCATACTTCCATCTCAACGCCTGCCATTTTAATTTAGTTTCTTCACTTTAGTTTTGGTTTTGATAATTGGGAAGTTACAGTACCATAAATTGCCAGCTCTTCATATGCAGTTATGACTTATTTGGATGCACATTAGAAGAGTGCATACAATGTAAATATTTTCTGAATAAAAACAGTAATATATAAATGATCTAAGACAACATGACATTCTAATCTCACTGTATATTTCTCTCTGTAAATACACTAAATCCTCACCAGTAACTGAAATGCTATGTTATTGCATGTCTTTGCATATACCATGCCTCCTACTTAAAATATCCTTCTATATGTAATAGAATATTGTTTGTATTATTCATTCTTTAAAGTGTCCCAGTGGTTATAAAATATCTCATTTATAGTATGTTTGGTATCTGTTAGACAACAACTGATCCTTCTAGCACAAAGCCTACGAAATTTACAATTAAAGTAAATGTGGCTTTAACCCTCTGCTCTGCAGATGTTTGCCAGTTTCAATTCATGGATTTTGAGATAAATGCAGCATTTTTCTGATCAATTAATAGAATAATCACAGCTAAAATACAACATAAGTACTGATATAATTATCCCTAATTCAGTCTTGCTCTAATGAGTATTTTATTCCAGTCTATTGATGTGAGAATACTATGTCCTCTACCTTTACATTTATGTCATTGTGCTTTTCCTAATACTGAAATAATTCTAAATTTCCCTCTTTTTTTAAGTTTTTTATGTCTATGCCATTGAAATATTTTATTTTGTTCCTAAAGGCAAGAAAATAAAATGCTAATGGCAGAACATGGAAACATGGAATAACATATTCTCACCTCTCCTGATTTTTCTATGATGTATGTCTTTTATGGGACTAGCAGAGAATTACATTTGTGTAGTTTAGTCCTCATGTGAAGTTTGGTTAATGGCCTAAGTCATTTCCAATGGCAGTTTCCTAGTGAGTGTTTACCTCCAGAAAAATTCTACTTCCAATAAAGTAAGTCTACTGTGAGGTGACAGGAAGAAATCAATATGAAGCAAAATCAGTAAGCTTAATGCTGCATCTCTCTGGGATGCTATTTTTAGCCATTCTCCTTTTTGACTTACAATTATAGTGCTTATTGTCTTTTATATTCTTACCATATCAGAATTGTGGGATGGTCTTAAAAACTGAGCAGCGTCTGGCTTTAGGAAGACATACTATTTCACATTATTAGTGAATAAATTTATTTATTTATTTGCACCTTAAAGAAAAACACATCTGAAAAAGTTACACAAGTGTAAAAATATATGTTAATATTTTTTATCTTTTCATTCAGTGGAAAGTGTTGAACTGGGGGCAACTATATAATATGAACAAGAACTTTTACAAATACCAAGTATCTATATAGTTTAAATTTTATAAACATTTAAACCCATGTGCCCAAAATTCATCCAAATGAAAGATATTTTCCACATATGCTTAGAATTCTCTGCCACTCTTCACTGCTTTCCCACACTAGTATTAACCAGCTGTCTGTCATTTAAGAAGATTACTTCGGTGTTTTTCTGGGATGTTGACCCCAAGTTTCCTCCAGTTAAATATAGCCTACATGTCACTGATAGAATTATCACTTTAAGTTATAACCACAACTTGTCATTTTCCTCTTCAAACCCATTAAGAAAACTTAATCGTCTAGTGATTTGAGTACAAGTGTATCTAAGACCCCTTATAGTAGGTTCCAAAAGCATCCAGTGAGAAGCCCAGACTCTGAAGAGAAATCCCTTAAGCCAAAATCCCAGTTCTCTTATTTACAAGATTGGGAAATTGCCGAAATTCACTCTGGCCCTATTTTTTCCACCTGCATTGTGGTGAAAATTAACACTACCTGCTTCATAGGAAGGCTGTGAAGAATAAATGTGAAAATTGTGTTATGATTGCTCACAATGGGGTTTTAAGAGTCCCAATGTTTCTCATGCATATTAAAAGTGAAAAGGACTTGTTACTCTTCCCTTGAAAACTGTGAGCTCTGGAGCCGGCCCGGTGGCGCACTGGAGAGTGCGCCACTTGGGAGCGTGGTGGCG
>NW_007749951.1:5369-10452 GCF_000696425.1 Galeopterus variegatus | reverse complement strand
CTGCCCACAGAGGTACCCAGAGTTTAAGAGCAATACTCTGGAATGAATAGTTTTCGGGAATTCCTCAACTTCCATTTGTTATTTTCTTAAATTGATCTGTTTTATATCCCAACTACTCTTTTCTCACTCTCCTTTCACTTTACAAGAGAAGCGCATACCTCTTAACTATGTTGAAATATAGTGCTTTATCCTGTGGTGTTCAAAACCCCTCTGTATATAATAAATGCACATTTCAAACTATTTTGTTTGTGTTGAAAAAGTGAATGATTTTAACAGCTGGGTGCAAACCAATTGGCTTCTATTTTTTTACTTTAGAAAGTTAAAGATTTAATTGAGGTTTCAGTTGGTATATCATTGAAAATAAGATTTGATTATAAATTACAATGTGATCTTCTGTTCATAACTTTTGAGGAATTCAAAGTGTTTTGTGAAACACTTTGTGAAGTGTTTTCAACCAAGTGAAATATGCTATTCAGCACTTATATTTATAAAAAAGAAAAATAGAAATAGAACTGGTGCTAAATAGTATCTCAAGCACTACATAATATTTGCTAGTAGATATAATAATTAAGTTGTAAAGAAATAAAACAGCCCTTTCTGTTCATTCAATAGAAGCATGTCAAATAAAAATTTCTTTTTTTTAAAAAAAATATTGATTACATTTAGTAATATATAAATGCTCTAAGTTGATATTAATATAAATCTCAATAATAAATCAATCCAGAAGAAACACTTAAAATTTTTCATCACAGAGCATTTAAAAAAATACATATAATTTATGTACTTACTTTTTTTCAGGAAAATATGATAGTGTAATTAACAGAAGTTTTTCAAGCACAAAATTATATTTCATGAAGAATATATTCTGGGAAAAACGTGGAATGAAAATAAGGAGAGAGAATAAGTAATCTAAAATGTCTGGCTTTTAAAGACAGAAATGTCTGGCTCTTATTCATATATTTCTTTGAATGGATGATACTATAAAAATTCAATTATAATTAGATTCCAGTTGAGGAAATTAAAATAGTGATTGCAGTTGTATTTTAGTGTCAATATTTATAAATTGTCAAAAATTATTTATTTGCTGTTAAAGTATGGTTAAAATTTAGATGTCCAGATAGAAATATGTGAGGAGATATGTAGGCTTTTAAAATATTTTAAAAGGTTAATCAAGCTATCATTTGATGGCCAGTGTTTTACAAGGTACTAGTTGCACAAGACAAGGAGTGTGTATGATAAAAGAGAAAAAGAATCAAGGATATTAGCACACAGAACAGCAAGAGAAAAATGAAAAAATTCACATTGAGGGCCAGCCCAGTGGCGCACTGGAGAGTGCGCCACTTGGGAGTGTGGCGGCACTCCCGCCNTGTCTGAGTGTTCTTTAACGGGCTGGTTGGGGCCGGCATCTGTGCTCACCTCTCTTCACGGCTCTCTTCCTCCATCTCCTCTCAACGGGGACTGGGGAAAGAGGAATCTGGGCAACCCGCCCGCCCACCAGAAGGGACACCAAGGGAGAGACTGATAGCAAGGCAAAGGGCTGTTTGGGTCAGCTGGTGGCGGACCCGACACTTTTACTTAACATAATGTTTTTAAAGTTTATCCATGTTATAACATGTACCAGTACTACACAACTCTGAATATACTAAAAGCCATTGAAGCTCTCCCAAGAAACTCTTCCAGAGATGGTAGAAAGTTCCTTGGACTAATCTGGAACATTCATATAATGTAAACACAGAAAGCCCCCTTACACTCATGGATACGCCACAGAACTTTGTTTTCCCTGTATAGCTATCCTTAATGATTAACAAAGATGGTATCAGAAGCAGACAGCTTGTCTCACCCAATGCAGTCTTTCAAATCAGGAAGCAACTGTCCATCACACTTGAAGACATCCTACATTCTGTACACATTTCTCAAAGCATCCTTTTTTCCCAGTACATTTACCTATATAAACTCCAATACATTTTGCCAAGTACATTTTTGCCCAGTATATTTACCTATATAAACCTATATAAACGGAGGCGTCAATCAGGGAGGCAGTTGAGATTTATCCTCTGTCTTCTGGTCAACATATTCCAAAACAAAACCCTTTCTTTTAAATTCTGTCTGGTGGATGTGATTGGCAATCCTATAGCAGCAAGCACTGGGATCCACATGGTCAGGGATTCCCCCATCGAAGGAGAATCCTGCAGGACTCGTTCATTACCAATTCTGGTCTCATCCCTACCTGAATGTAATTACCAACTGGGTATGCAAAATGACAACCTCAGGTATTACCAGCTCAAAATAAATAATTGATAGATATTATTTTCCTAGTGATCTTATGAGCAGAAATCATCCAGACAATTAAAAATAAATTAGGTACCCAACCAGACAGAAACAGGACATTAAATATCTTATCAGCTTGTTTTAGAATTTTGTAAAACTATACCCTATATTTGGAGAGTTTATTAGATCCTATCCACAAGTAACTCAAATAAATGACCTTGTTTTTCTTCTCTTCAGTGATTCTACAGTCAACATAGAATAAAAAATTGGCAGTCAGGGGATGCAGGGTGTGAGGTGAATATTTTAGTTCATGTAAAAAATTGGATATTTGATCCAATACTTTTGTATCAGTAACTTACTGAGATCTAAGTTTGTTTTTATGTGAAACTAAAAAACTCTGAAAAGCAGACGATGAAAATGAAAAATATTTATAAGTGCATTTGGAACACTCTAAAGGAAGTATAAAAATTAGTTTGCAACTAAAAAGTGCAAATCAAAATGTAATAGCTTATTTTATGAGCTGGTTATTTTAGAACTTAGACACTGTGGTAAAATTATGGACCTACCAAAATTATTTCACTTAAGAATTTCAAACAAGATTAAAAGTCTCTCATAATTTCTGATGTTAATTTGATTATATGGGCTTATATTTTTAATTGGGTTTTAACAGTCAGAATAATGCAATATTGAGATATACATATATAATATATATATTCGTTTAAAGGCCTTGTGAAAATTGGATCCCAAACCTAAAGCTAATGGTTATAAAAGATAAATAATAATATTAGTGACCATAAAAATAGTTGTTAGATTACCAAATAAAACATTAAAGGTCTATTTTGTCTCCATTATTTTAATTTTATTCATTACAGTTTTCTACTACATATATAAAATGTTATCTAAGCTATTAATTATTTTATGCTTTTTTTTAAGTTCCCGGATTTTTTCCATTATCTATTTTAAAATAAATAATACTGTGGGCACATACTAATTGTGACATTTGAACCAATTTTCTAGTAATGTAATTCCCAACATTATAAAAACATAAGTAATTACTAATGAGAGTTTACGCCAAGGACCAGGCCTCAAACACTTTTTATATTCTCCTCTAGCTGAGTCTTTTTGCATTAAAAATAAGCATTCCTTTCTGAATACTAACTTTTTGACACTTGGAAAATTTATACAATCGGGCCTCCAATCAGAAAAAAAGAGCCATAGAAAAATTGCTTGTTATTTTGGTTAGCAGTTTTTTGTTTTATTGTGAGTTTTTTATTTGGGTGTGTTTCATTCAGAGAATTGATGGTGAGCACTGGCAATCACTTGCTGGCCCCCAGTCTGTGTCTCCCTGCATTTCCTTTGGGCATCATTCTGTGTCTCAGGTGAGCAAAATATAGATGACAATGCAGCCTAAGGATCATTTTGCTATGCTAAGTTTTACCAGGTTGTTCAGGCAACAACTTCAATCAGGAACTGGAGAAGTTCAAAATCGTAGAGTCATTACATAGAAAAAAAGACCCTAGAGCAGTGCTGCCCAATGGATATACAATACAAGCAGCATAGGTTATTTTAAACCTTTAATAGGCATGCTAAAACATAAAAAAAAAAAAAAATCCAGGTGAAATTACTTTTAAAAATATATTTAACACAATATATGCAAAATATTATCTTTTAAAAATGTTATTGATATAGAAATTACTGAGATATTATGCAGTTATTTTTTCAGTCATAAAAATCAAGTGAGGACTAGCCACAATTCAGGTGCCAAGGAACCACACGCACATGGCTAGTAGCTACCCTCCTGGACAACAAAGATCTAAAGAGCTCCTGTTTGACATTGAACTGTGACACAGAACTGAGTGAGAGATTTGTCTGTTACTACAGACATCATTAATTGCACACTGGAGGACAGCTTATCCTTATAGTGTGTTCCACTTCATTGCCCGTTGCTCAAGAAATAAAGTGTTTTTGTTTGTTTCCTGTTTTCTATTTTAAAAACCCCTTCTTTCTCTCATCCAACTTTCCCTATCCTCATGTGTCAAATTCTTCCTGTTCAAGAGGACCAATTTCATCTAGGAGAGAAAATTGTGACTGTGCAAGCTAGTACGTCAAAGATCTTTTTCACTGTTCAAAAGTTTTGTTTTTCAAATTATTGTTTCTACTGATATGAACCAGGGAGGAAGAATTACTAGACCTCCAGTACCATGAGAAAAAATGAAGTGACATGTGTGCCTGTGTGTGGGCAGGAATAGTTATAAATTCTATAGAATTCTGTCATGTTTATACCTAATAGGGTTTATTTCTGGGCTATTCTTCTATTTCTCTGTGTAGTATTTGATGGCATTGGGCAGATTTAATTATTTTAACTTTATTAAACGTTACCATCTGATACAACATGTCCCAAATCATTGTTTTTATTCATCATTTTCTTGGATGCTTTTTTCTAGTTGTACTCTTAGGTATGAAATAAGAATGAATATATTGCAATCTTCTTACTGTCTTTCTGTGACTGATCCATTTACCCTTATAAGTCCACTCCTTAATAAAGTGCTTTTGGAATTTTACAACCACGGATTAGGATCCAGCCATTACAAAGCTGCTAAAACTGTATACGTCTTGTATGTTAATTGGAGTGTTGGAATTCCAAAGGGAAAGAAGGAGATGGTGAATCCAGTCTCACTATCTCTCAGCCACTGTTACCTAGATGATCACTGAAATTTCATAATCAATGAAGAAAAAAAAAACAAAAAAACATGTATGTAAAGCATGAAACACAGCATTGCACTCTTTGTTAGGTTAACAAACGAATGAATGAGAT
>NW_007749951.1:0-1276 GCF_000696425.1 Galeopterus variegatus | reverse complement strand
CTCAGGCTGCTTCTACTCATGGCAGAAAACGTCAGGCAGCTGACGGGTACAAGCAGATCACATGGTAAGGGGAAGCAAGAGAGAAGAAGCAAGAGAGAGAGGGGGGAAGTGCAGGGTCCTATAAACAACCAGCTTTCCAGGCAACTAATAGAATGAGAACTCACTCACTACCCCCAGCCCTCCAGGGAGAGCATTAATCCATTCATGAGGGATCCACCCCATGACTCAAACAGCTCCCTACACTGCCACATTGGGTATCAGATTTCCACATGCGTTTTGCCAGGACAACACATCCAAACTCTATCATTACCCTACCTTTGCATACTCAAAGCAATTGTAATTTGATTTGAGTAGCAAAGCACCTTCACAGCTGTTAGCAGGTATCATCTAACAATTGTAATTTTTTTTGCTGCAAAACACTCTGATACTTTAAATATTGTTATTTCTTCAGTGGAATTCACAACAACAACAAAAAAACAGTATTCATGATCATCCTCTAATACCAGGTAACACATAATTATATGATTATTTCAAAAGACTAAGCTTTTTATTATTACAAACTTTTTAGACAATGTAATTTTAAGTAATAATACTCTATATTGAAATGCAATAAGCAAGTTTAGAACCATTCACTAGAACTCAAACAGCATTTTCTTCTGAGAGACTTTAACCTGAGCATTTTGCCAATGACAAAACCAAGTAATCTTTTTGTTTGCTCAAGGTCATGATCTATAATGCACTCTAGAAATATGTTAAAGGAAAATATGTCTTTAGGCTGACATTTGGACACTCTACTATGCATCCTTACGTGAGGGTTAAAGATTGAGACAAGGATGTGTTAAATTAGCTAAATCCAAGGCTTATTTCTTTGCTTTATATCTTTATGAGAAAAATTTTCTGTCTTTTTAATTGATAAAAATAGGACAGTTCATCGATAATGATAAGGTATTAGTTTATTTTAAATTATTTTTCATAAATGCTCTGAACAATTTAGGTTAAAACATTAAGGAATTAAAGATAAAACATGCTCAAAATGTTTATTTCATACTATAAGAAACACCATTATTTATGTTTTTAAGTAACACAGACATAATTTTTTGAAGAAGACTTTCCATGGTGTGACACAAACTGTGTTGACATTAAACAAGTAATTAAAGTTTTATAACAGCTTAAAAACTCCAAAAGCAAAACAGTTACCTTCATTAGTTCTTATCCTCTCTATAGCCAATTCTCACAACCTTTTCCCAAAAAATACTAATTCTTTCAATTTTTTTTT
>NW_007749950.1:7574-10452 GCF_000696425.1 Galeopterus variegatus | reverse complement strand
AATGTCTCTTCCGTCACTATGAAATGGGCTCTGTGGAGACAGACATCCTCCTCCTTTTTTTTATCTCTGCTGGTAACTCTCCTTGTGTCATCTCACTCCAATGGCTGGCGTATCACCTGTGTGGTGGCTGTGGCATCTAGCCACCTTCATGGCAGCCATGGCTATCGTGGCTGTGGTGGGCCACCCACATGAAGGAGATGTTTTTGGCATGCTCCCTGGTGCTGGCAGTGTGCCCGGCTGTGGACACTGTCTGATCCCCGGTTCCATGCCCCAGGGCCCCAAGTGGGTCCAAGGTGCTGGCATGGTGTGCCTGGTTGTGGAAGGGGGTCTGGTCCCCTTCTCCATATCCCAGGTCCTCAAGTGGGCCCCGAGGCACTGGCACAGTGTGCCTGGTTGTGGGAGGCAGATTTGGTCCCCTTCTCCATGCCCCGGGTCCCAGCACTAGCATGGTGTGCCTGGTTGTGGGAGGGGGATCCAATCCCCTTCTCCATTCCCCAGGTCCCCAGGCAGGACCCAAGGCGCTGATGAGGTGTGCCTGATTGTGGGATGGAGGTTCGGTCCCCTTCTCTGTGCCTCAGGCCCTTGGGTGGGTCCCGAAGAGCCGGCAAAGTGTGTCCAGTTGTGGGAGGGGGGTCCAGTCCCCTTCTCCATGCTCTGGGTCCCAGGGAAGGCCCCAAGGCACTGGCACAGGGTGCCTGGTTGTGGGAGGGGGGTCCGGTCCCCGGCTTCATACCCTGGGTCCCTGGGGTACTGGCACAGGGTGCCTGGTTGTGGGAAGGGTTCCCGTCCCCTTCTCCATGCCTCGGGCCTCTGGGCAGGGCCCTGATGTGCGGTCCCAGCATGCCTGGTTGTGGGGGGTGGTCTGGTCCCCAGCTCTTTACCCTGGGTTCCTAGGCAGGCCCCAAGGTGCTGGCGAGGTGTGCCTGGTTTTGGGAGGGAGGTCTGGTCCCCTTCTACATTCCCGGGTCCCTTGTCAGGACCCGAGGTGCTGGTGAGGTGTGCCTGGTTGTGGAAGGGAGATTTGGTCCCCTTCTCCATGCCTGGGGCCCCTGGGTGGGCCCTGATGCGCTGTCCTGGCATGCCCGGTTGTGGGAGGGTGGGTCTGGTCCCAGCTCCTTATCACAGGTCCCTAGGCGGGCCCTGAGGCACTGGCGTGTTGAGCCTGGTTGTGGGAGGGAGGTTTGGTCCCCTTCTCCATACCTCGGGTTCCCAGGCAGTCCCTGAGGCACTGTCACAGCGTGCCTGGTTGTGGGAAGGGGGTCTGGTCCCTGGATGCTAGCTCCGGGTCCTTGGGCAGGCCCCTAGGCATTGGTGGTGTGCCTGTATGTGGGAGTGGGGTCCAGTCCTTGGCTCCAGTCCTCGGGTTCCTGTGTGGGGCCGTAAGGTGCTGGTGATGTGTGTGGTTGTGGGTGGGGGTCCTGCTCCTGGCTCCATGCCTCATGTCCCCTGGTGGGCCCCAAGGTATTCACAGTGTGCCTGGGCTGGAACTAAGTTTTTGTCCTTTGCTTACTTCTAAAATGGGGGAATTTCCTGTGGGAACCAGTACTTGAGCTGTGTGATTGAGCTAAATTGCTGTTTTGCTACTTTTTCCCTAGGGAAGGCTTTCTGTGCAGCTCAGGGTTTAATGGTTGACCTTATAGGTACTTTTTGCTCTGATTTGGTGCACCTGGGTTGTGTAGAAACTGATCTCTGCCTGAGTTTTTTCATCAAACTGCACCCCATGCAATTCTGCATTCCTGACCAGTCTCCTCTGAGTGGTCCTGCGCTGATTTGGGGGTGGATCAGCTGTCCTTGCTGTGTCCCAGTGTTCCCCTGGTGGGCCTGTCTCCCTCACTGCCCATGCTCCAAACACTTCCCATGGGACAGGCCCTGCAACGGTCCCCTGTGATGACTCACCAGCTTCTGAGTGGCTCCCCTTTTTCAGCTGTTCTGGCTCCTTGCTCCTGCGTGGGTCCACGGGAATCCTATTAGGGGTCTTGCTGTCCTGGGGGCCACCAAAGTCCTCTTCTCCTCTTTTGCCTCCAAGTAACTCCATCTGAAGGGCACAGCTGTGGCTTCTGCTGGCTCCTGCTCCATGTGCTCAGCAGCTCCAGCATTAAAGCGGCCATGGCCCAAAATGCTCAGAGCAGTTTTTCTTTCTCTCATCATAGTTTCTCCCACCTTCATGAGTTCCATAGGTCTCTCTTCTTCCCCTGAGCTCCAGCGGCCCCAGCTTGGCTGATGTTATATGTTCATAGTTGTAAATTGGTTGATTTGTGGGAGAGAGTGACAACTGGGGACCATCTATTCCACCATCTTGACCGGAAGCCTAGTTCCATGATTTTTGGTAACTGTGTGCACCTATCTAAGACGGAGACCAGAAACAGCACCCAGAGCCTTGCCCTGGGCCCCGAGCAGATGGACTCTCCCCTGGCTTTCTCGCCAGGGATGGGTTTAACTCGAGTAGAGTCTCATATAAATGGAATCATACCATATCTAGTCTTTTGTGCCTGGCTTCTTTATCTCACTTAGCCTTTTTTTTTTTCCTTTTTGTCTTTTTTCGTGACCGGCAACGGATCGCAACCCTCAGTGTCGCGCCCGTACCGGACCGAGACCGGCAACGGGATTGCAACCCTCGGTGTTGCGCCCGCACCTCGCTCAGCCAGTGAGCGGGAACCGGTCTCCACATGGGATCCGAACCCTCGGCGGGAGTGCCGCCGTGCTCCCAAGCGGCGCACTCTCCAGTGCACCACCGGGCCGACCCCTACAAATGCTTTTTAAAATTGATTAATGGTAGAAAGTTTTTCAAAATTGGAATCAGATAGTTTAAAATTTTTCGTGTAAAAATAAATTCTTACAAGAAAACAGAGGACAGTTTATAGTCTTGGAGTGGAGAAAG
>NW_007749950.1:5086-7222 GCF_000696425.1 Galeopterus variegatus | reverse complement strand
CCCTCGGCGGGAGTGCCGCCGTGCTCCCAAGCGGCGCACTCTCCAGTGCGCCACCGGGCCGACCCCTACAAATGCTTTTTAAAATTGATTAATGGTAGAAAGTTTTTCAAAGTTGGAATCAGATAGTTTAAAATTTTTTGTGTAAAAATAAATTCTTACAAGAAAACAGAGGACAGTTTATAGTCTTGGAGTGGAGAAAGGCCTTCCTAACCAAGATGGAATCCAGAAAGAATAAAGAAAAAGCTAGATTACTTGACCAAATAAAAATTTTAAATTTTCTTTTGTAAGATACCATGAAAATAAAAAAAAAAAAATGATGGGAGTGATATTTGCAATAAATATCATAGTTAAAGGGTTAGACTTTTAAAAAATACTTACGCTTATATAAAAATTGATAGGAAAAATATAGACAATCCACTAGAGAAATGACAATGGATACGTGTAGGCTCCTCACGGAAGAAAATTCGAAAGTGGGTGATAGCATCTTAGATGATAGTGAGCCAAAGCAGTGGTTGGCTCCTGTTTTCTCCCAGGGGACTGGGCACGGTGAAAGCCGAGCAGTACCTTGGCGATGTCTTGGGGAATCATCCGGGCAGGCAGGGCTTGGGGACGGGAGTGTGAACTGCTAGGCTGTGTTTTACAAAGTAATCTGGCAATTTTTTGAAAGTATAAAAAACATATATCCTTTGACCCAGCGATCCCAATGTTTTTTGACCCTTGACCTTGGTGTTATCAACACCTTGCTCTAACCAACTGGGCTAAGTGGCTGGCCCTAGCTATCCCATTTTTAATCATCTATCCTAAGGGAATTATAAAACAGTAGTATTTAAGGAAACTTCATATTTCAGAAGATATATTTTCTGTGTGCTGAAGATACTTCCGACATTTTTTTTACTTTCCACTCCCCCACCCAATTTATTTTTCTTCTATAACAGTCTAGATTTTTGCATAGCAAAATTTCCTAGAGAATGGCGTTGGTGCCTGCCTTTTGAGTGTCACATTACGAACAAGTTGGTTGGCCCAGGATGAAGCCTGCTTTCCCTTCACAGTCTGGTCCCGACTCGATGGTCTCAGTGGCCTGCACCATGTGGCCCTCTCGTCACACTTTCTTTCTGTCCTGGCTTCACAGGAACTTCAGTTCCGAACCCAACATGGCAAGGGCGGGCCCAGGTCCTCTCTCCCAGGCCTCTGAGCCCACCCCGTTGGCTGCCGGCTTCTCGACTCTGCAGCTCTGTCCTGTGCACACCTTTCCTCTGCATTTGCACTGACCTTGATTCTCTTCTTTTTGGCACAGACAGGTTCAGGTGACTTCTGCCTGAGTAGGGCTTGTCACTCTCCTGGCTCCAGTCTCCCCTTTCCGACCCATCTTGCCCATGCTTTCCAAAAGAGCACAGCTCTGGTGGCTGGACCCATGGTCATTGGGGTTGGAAGTCTGGGAAGCATTTGAGGTTCACCTGATTCAACCACCAGTGCCTTCTCTCCGTCCTGACAGCCCAATTCTCGTGCTCCTGTGCATGATGCACGGGAGCACCCCCTCCTGATGGCAGTGCTGCTTGCTGCCTCCCTAGGAAGGTTGCCTTGCTAGAAAGTTCTTCCCTGCATGCCACTCGCAGACTCCACAGGCTGCTTGTCTCCGTGGCCTGCTGTGTTCACGGCTCCCCACTATCTGGCCTTGACCCTACCCCCACCCCCGCCTGCTTTCTGGGTCCATCGGTTCTTTAGCCTATTTGTGCATCTCCCTGCGGAACCTGGGCCCTCTCTGCCTGGAATGTTTTTCCTCCCTTTCCCCACGTTCCAGCCTCAGCCTCGTTCATGTCTCCTCCAACCGGACTCCCTAGCATTTTGCCTGGCAGGCATCTTTTCTTTTGATTTTTTGTATAGCTCTGTTTAAACTTCTATGCTAGTTATTTCTTTCTACTTTGTGTTATGGGTTTAACATTTTTTTTTAATTCAAGTGTATTGATTGTGTATGTTTGTGGGGTACAGAGTACGCATGGAAGCCTGGGCATATGGGCCTTCATCGCGTTTACTTTTTTTCCCTGTGTCTGGCTGGTTCAGGGATCGGACCCTGGGCCTTGATGTTATCAGCACCACGCTCTAACCCGCTGAGCTGACCAGCGAGTCTTTTTTTTTTTT
>NW_007749950.1:0-244 GCF_000696425.1 Galeopterus variegatus | reverse complement strand
GCGGGAGCGCCGCCACGCTCCCAAGCGGCGCACTATAGCAGTGCGCCACCGGGCCGGCCCTGTAGCCAACATTTTAAAATCAGAAGATTTCCTCACCCTTCGGGGTCTGGGACCTCACTGGTGGGAGCCCGGTGTACCCCACCTGCTCCCCGCCTCTCCTAGAGCTTTGGGAATACGACCTCTGGACAGTGAACCCCGGGACTGACTACTCATTTCTGGGTGCTTAATGGTCTAGCAAGGCTAA
>NW_007749949.1:0-10452 GCF_000696425.1 Galeopterus variegatus | reverse complement strand
AACAAATGGGATTATATCAATCTAAAAAGCTTCTGCACAGGAAAAGAAACAATCAACAGAGTAAAAAAACAACCAACAGAGTGGGAGAAAATATTTGCTAAATATACATCTGACAAAGGATTAATATCCAGAGTATACAAGGAACTCAAACAACTTTACAACAAAAAAACCAAATAACCCAGTTAAAAAATGGGCAAAGGAGCTGAACAGACATTTCTCAAAGACAGATATATGAATGGCCAACAGACACATGAAAAAGTGCTCAGTATCACTCAGCATCTGGGAAATGCAAATCAAAACCACACTGAGATGCCATCTCACTCCAGTGAGGATGGCTAACATTCAAAAGACTACATGGATGGACTTAGAGAAAATTATATTAAGTGGAGAGTGAAATGAAAATAAACTTGGACAATCCTATGGAACACTTCACTGATTCTGGCTAATGAGACAGATCAAGAGCTTAAGCTGTTGGAAACTGCTGGATGGAGTATCTGGCACAGTTTAAAACAAGAACATCATCATGCCATAAATACAGATCCTCTTAAGTGGAGAATCTCCTGATCTCCTGATGCATAAGAATGGCCAGTACTAATGGTTTGGTTTTATTTTTCTTTAACTACCTTGATGGACTCAAGACTTTTATTGAATTCTTTATTGGGTACATTAGAGTATTTGTTAAAAATATCCAAAGCCTGTAGATCCTGTAGAAAGATTTTTAATAGGAACTAACACAACACTCAGCATATTAGAATGGGACTGAAGAATATTTTTTAAAAAAAAGGTTGGGGGGATAACCTTGCCCAGGTGATGCCTGCTGTCAGACATCATGGCAAGCATATTGGGATTTAATGAGTGGCTCTTCTAAAGCTATCTGGAGTTTCTGTTATTACAGCTATAGATTATTTCCACACAGTTCAAGTAACTTAATTCCCTAGTCATGAATGCACCTTCATTTTATGACTATAAAAGTAAAGCATGTTAAATGTAAAAAAATTACAAATAAAAATAGAATTAACTTAAAGTAGAGGTCGTTTCATATTTAAAACATTTAGAAATGAGAGTATAAACAGAACTCATAAACTGGGAGCCATATTGGCCTGCGCAGTATTAAATACTTTAGATTAACTGCCAACACTTGAAAATTTGAAAACTGAAAAAAACTGAGTTTCTGTCTTCTCTGGAAAAACTGGTAAATCAGGCTAGACTGGGCAGTAATTGCTGAACTTGGAATGCCTATAAAGCATGCCTTGTAGGCCTGTTGCACCAGTTTTTATTGTAAGGATTGACCTGGAAAATATTTGAATTGTGTGACCTCTGAATAACAAACATTGCAGACATATTTTTTGTCTCAGGTTTTTTGTTTGTTTGTTTTTGTTATTGCCTTTTGCATTAGTAAAGTTTTTTGGTTTTCTTTTTGGGAAGACTTTATTTAGACCAGTTCTAGGTTCACAGCAAATTTAAGGGGAAGGCACAGAGAATTTTGATATACCTCCTGCTCCCTCTATGTAGAACCTTTCCTATTATCAACATCCCCCCCCGCCAGAGTGATGCATTTGTTGAAACTGATGAACCTACATTTGACACGTCATAGTTACCAAAAGTCCATAATCATTCTTGGTGTTGTACATTCTATGGGTTTGGAAAAATCTATGACCTGTGTCCATCATTACAATATCATATGAGATATTTTCACTGCCCTAAAAATCATCTGTGCTCCATCTATTCAACCCTACCGTCATAGTTACCAAAAGTCCATAATCATTCTTGGTGTTGTACATTCTATGGGTTTGGAAAATCTATGACCTGTGTCCATCATTACAATATCATATGAGATATTTTCACTGCCCTAAAAATCATCTATTCAACCCTATCCCCCCGCACCCTCATATTTTTAGAATTCTATAACTATGCCATGAGTTAGCTTTGCGCTCAAATTTATTTTTTAATTTGTATTGCATTTTGAAATAAAGCATTTTGAAAAATAATTTTATTCCAGTTTGAAGATGTCTTTTTTGCTGTTATAGCAGAGAGCTTTATAAACTATCCAGCAATCTACTTGTGTATATCTAGCAAATAACTGGATTTTTTTTCTTCCTCTTGGAGACAATATCTATAAAAATCATGATTCAGTAAATATATCTTTACTTACCAGTATTAATATTTACTAGTCTCCATTTTAAAACACATTTGTATTTCATATTGAAAAAACCAGGGTTTTACAATTTAGCTGGAGTTGAAAAAAAATGCTTGTTTTATTTCCATTTTATTTAGTTCTTGAGGTGAAAAGATTATCTGACTCACTATTGAACTCCACAAAATAATTAGCACAATGCCTGCCATTTAGTCAGTGAGCAATAAACATAATAAGGTCAATAATGGCACTACTTAAAAAATCTTGTAATTTATCTTCAAGTCAGTCAGGCAATAATAAAGACTATTTTAAAATTCTAACTCTGTGCTTTTGTCTGTGGGAGTCTATAGTCCAGAGATAGAAATGTTAATGAACCTATCAGATTGATAGAAATAATCCCTATAAACCATGAGTGAAAATTTCATACAATTTTTTTTCAATCCACACAAAATGCATGAAAATTATAATTGCAATATTTGAAACATGTAGAATGAAGAAATGTATAACAATGTCTACACATTAAACAAATAGGCCACATGAGAAGATGAGCAATTAATGAAAATGTCAAAATTTTAAAATTTCTTATGCCATGTGGTATTGTGAAAACATTACTGGGTGGTGGGAGTCATAAGCCTTGAATTTGGGTCCCAACTCTGTAACTTTCACTAGTTTAACCTTGGAAAAGTTACTTAATCTTTCTAAGTCTCAGGTTCCTCATCTAATAAGTGGGACTATACTATTAAGTTTAGAAGAATTCTTGTTATTGAAGGGAGATGACCTCAGTCAATATTAAAAAAACACACTTTATTGAGCACCTACATTACCCCACTCATTGTGACGGAACCATTACATTTGTTACTTCAAAACTTCATAGCATCACAGCAGGAGAGATGCTATAAGCTTATTATATTTGTAAGAAGACTGAGACTCAGAGTCTTTGTATTTGCTCAGTTATACTGTTAAAGAAGAGGCTTAATTTTGAGGTTAAACCTAGATAAACCTCACCCCATTCCATGCTTTTTCCTGGACATCTTGGTGTCTTCACACAGTACAACTTGCTTTTCTCCCATGCTAACTCTCTTAAGAACTGCTTGTCTTTATTTTAAGGTGCTCCCAATTCACTGGGGCACTGGGGCTCAGAGGAGAACAACGCAGACAGGGGAGGGCTAGCACGAAGTGGCATCTTGCTGGCTGCACCAGGCTGGAGGGCTACTCCTGCTGACAGAAGGGGACACTTGAGTCATGGAACCAACCATATCACCAAACATTCCACCAGGCCTCACTAGGCTCCCATGAAAGTAGAATAGGAAACCATTTTTCTTTTGTGATTTGAGTTATAAAGAATGCTCTGCCTAACAATTTCTGCCACTTTTCTAATCTTGATGCTAAAATCCCTACTAATGCCTTAGATTAGAGTCATTTAAGCTAGAAGAGAGTAGCAGGATCCTGAAGGGATGGGGCACAGAATGGGTACAATTTGATGTTAAGGTGCCCAGCATGCTTTGCAATCTGGCAGAAGTACCCTAAACCAGGAAGCCTGCAAGGTTAGGGTCAAAACCTGAGGGTTGGGATTCCAGAGGACTCATGGGATGCTGGTACAAAAGAGGAGGCCCTGGTCATGACTTGGCTTTGTAATCCCCTGGACCCATGCCCCACACCAACCTGGATTCCTAGGAGTCTGTCCTGGCGGGCAAGGCAGCAGAGAGGCAGGTGGGTGAGTTTGGTTCAACTACCCACATGGCTGATGGAGAGGACCACACCCACAATAAAGGAGTTACAAACACCAGCAGATATGGAGAGGAAGCAAGAGAGGAGAAGGGTAGGGGAAAAAAAGAAACAGCAGTTTTAGTATCATTTAAAAGGAAAGACACAGATTCACAGCAGTCTTTAAAAAGAGCAAAAGTAGCTGGATGATGGGTTGCAACAGTTAAGAAAAATTCAGAAAAGGGTTCAGAGTTTGCAGGTGTATTTTCAGATGGAATCTGTCTTGCATAATAAGCTGGATTTGTGTCTGTGATTGAGCTTCATACCTTTACTGCATCAAAAGGTAATTTACATCCTGTAGCCTAGACTTTTAGGGCCTTCTGACCTGGTTTATGGGTATCTATAGGCGAGGAACACATTTTGTGCTTCTCAAGCTTGGTATTTTAACAGAATGGTAGGACAATTAATTTTTATTTTATTTGTCAGTAAAGTTATCTTTGCATCACATTCCATTGCAGTCACTGGTAAATCAGTAGAAGTCAGTCTGAAGTAGTGGAATATCAGAGATATCAAAGCATGAGACAACTGGCATGGGGGCAGTAAGGAGAGAACCAGGTACAATGAGCAACTATCTGTGGTCACATAAAATCTCCAATCTAAGTCATGCATTAAAGTTTATAATTCTCTCTGGAAATGTCTTGCATGCTTTTCATTAGACTTATTCCTAGAAAATTCATGTTTATTGATACAATTATAAATGGTTTACTTTTTAAAGGAGGAATTGGTAAAGGGACATAAAAATCAGCTATATTATATATTGATAAATTAAAATAAAAAAATAAATACTTGGTTTCCTTTTTAAAATGTCACTTTTTATGGCTCATATGAAGAAATATAATTTATGTGTGTTTTGATTTATATTCAGCAAACATACTAAATTAATTTATTGATTCTAATACTTTATCTGCATATTATCCTGGATTTTCTATATATACAATCAAATAAATTGCAAATGCTGAGAGTTTTGATTTCTTCTTTTCCAAATGTTTTACTTTTTGTTTTCTATTATTGCCTTTTTACATTGGAAAATATCTTCAATAAATGATAATAGAGTAATACAAAAATCTTTAAAGTTACACCATCATGTACTATGTTTACTGTAGGTTTTTGGTAGAAACTGTTTATTAGCTTAAGAAAGTTCTTGTCTCTTCTTATTCTTATGGTGTTTTTATTATTATAATCATTAAAGAAAGTTGCATTTTATCAAATGCTTTTTTGCATTTATTGAGATAAACATGTTTTTCTCCTTTTATTTTGTTTAGTGGTCTTCAGTAGTAAATGAACATTTTTATTTATTTTTTATTGGTTATAAATATTCATGAGATACAAAGCTTATTGTCACCCCTCGTGCCCAAGATGTGAAGGCCAGATTCACTCTGGCAGTGTGCCCATTACCACAAATTGTATTTGTACCCCGTGTCCTGCACCCAATAATCCCCATCCTCCTTCCCCTTTTACCCCCTCTCCACTTTGATTCCCAAGATTTGTTCTCTCCCTCTGCAAATCCAATGCACCACTGTGGTCTTTCTTTCCCTCCTTCTTTCTCTCTTAGCTCCCACTTATGAGTGAGGACATGCAGTATTTATCACTCTGTTTTTGGCTTATTTCACTCAGTATAAGTTTCTATAAGTTCATTCACATTGTTGCAAATGGGAGAATTTCATTCTTTTTTATGGCAGAGTAGTATTCTATGGTGTATATATACCACAGTTTTCTTATCCAATCATCCATCGATGGACATTTAGGTTGGTTCCATGTTTTGGCTATTATAAACAGAGCTGTGATGAACATGGGAGTGCAGGTACCCCTTCAACATGATGATTTCCATTCCTCTGGGTATATACCCAGAAGTGGGATTGCTGGATCATATGGAAGATCTATCTGTAATTGTTTGAGAAACCTCCATACCTTTTTCCATAGTGGTTGTACTAATTTACAGTCCCACCAACAGTGGAGGAGTGTGCCCTTCTCTTCACACCCTTGCCAGCATTTATTATTCACTGTCTTTTTGATTATAGCCAGTCTAACTGGGGTGAGGTGTTATCTCAATGTAGTTTTAATTTGTATTTCCCTGATGACTAGTGATGTTGAGCATTTTTTCATGTAACTGTTGGCCATTTGTATGTCTTCCTTTGAAAAGTGTCTATTCAGCTCCTTTGCCCATTTTTTAATTGGGTTATTTGTTTTTTTACTGTGTAATTACTTGAGTTCATTGTATATTATGGATATTAATCCCTTGTTGGATGCATAGTTAGCAAAAATTCTCTACCACTCTGTAGGTTGTCATTTGACTCTGTTGATTGTTTCCTTTGGTGTGCAGAAGCTTTTTAGTTTGATATAGTGCCATTTGTTTATTTTTTCTTTTGCTGCTTGTGCTTTCAGGCTCATGTTCACAAAGTCTGTGCCCAGACCGAGTTCCTGAAGTGTTTCACCTATATTTTCCCTTAGTCATTTTAAAGTTTCAGGTATTATAACTAAGTCTTTAATCCTTTTTGAGTTGATTTTAGTATACAGTGAGAGGTGCATATCTAGTTTCACTCTTATGCATATGGATATCCAGTTTCCCCAGCACCACTTGTTCAAGAGGCATTCTTTTCCCCAATGTAGATTTTTTGTTGCCTTTGTCTGAAATCAGATGGTTGTAAGCCTGAGGGGTGATTTCTGGGTTTTCAAGTCTGCTCCACTGGTCTGAGTGTCTGTTTTTATGCCTGTGCCATGCTGTTTTGTTTACAATGGCTTTGTAGTATAATCTGAAGTCAGGTAGTGTTATGCCTCCAGCTTTATTTATTTATTTATTCAGTCAGGATTGCTTTGGCTATTTGGGGTCTTTTGTTGTTCCATATGAAGGTTAAGGTCGTTTTTTTTCCAATTCTGTGAAGAATGTCATTGGTATTTTGATGGGGATTGCATTGAATCTGTAGATCACTTTGGGTAGTATGGACATTTTCACAATGTTAATTCTTCCAATCCAAGAGTATGGAATATATTTCCATCTTTTTGTGTTTTCTTTAATTCTTTTCAGTAGTGGTTTGTAATTCTTCTAGAAATCTTTTATCTCCTTGGTTAAATTGATCCCCAAGTATTTTGGTTGTTTGTGACAATTTTAAATGGGCTTACTTTCTTTGTTTCTCTTTCTGTTAGTTCATTATTTGAGTATATAAATGCAACTGATTTGGTGGCATTTATTTTGTATCCTGCAACATTACTGAAGTTATTGACCAGTTCTAGGAGTTTTATGACAGAGTCTTTATGTTTTTGTATATATAGTATCATGTCATCTGCAAATAGAGACAGTTTGACCTCATTGTTACCAATCTGAATTCCCTTTATTTCTTTCTCTTGCCTGATTGCTCTGGCTAGTATCTCCAGTACTATGTTAAATAGAAGTGGTGAGAGTGGGTATCCTTGTCTTGTTCCTGTTCTTAAGGGAAAAGCCCTCAGTTTCTCCCGATTCAGAATGATACTGGTGGTGGGCTTTAAACTGTAAATTTGATTGATTATATTAATTTATTCTCTACTGTTAAATTGGCCTTGGATTTCTCAGATAAACTATATTTGAGAAAAATGTATTATCCTTTTTATATGTGTGGGACCCAGCTTGCTAATATTTTGGTTGGGAATCTTTCTCTCTATGATCATAAATGATATTTGTTATATTTCCTTTCTTCTCTCATCAGATTGGTATTAAGGTTATGCTTGCTTCATAAAATAAATTAGGGGTATTCCTCTTTTTCTATTTGCTGGGAGAGTTTGTGTTCTATTGCAATTATCTGTTTATCAAATGTTTGGCAGAATTCTATAGAAAAGCTACATAGGAGTGACTTTTCTGTTGAAAGTTTTGACCAGAGTCAAAGCTGTAATGTTGATAAACTATTCATAGTTTCCATTTCTTCTTGAGTTGCTTTAACAAGTTATATTCTTATTAAAAGTTTCTCATTTTATCTAAATATTGTATTTAATTGTTATAATATTTTTATGATATTTTAATAATTTTACCTATAGTATCTGTAGTGGTGTTCACTTTTTTCAGTCCTACCATATTTTGTGTGTTTCCACTCTTATTTTTAAATTAAGTACATCAGGCATTTGTCAATTTGATTTGCCTTTTCAAAGAACCAACTTTTGATAGTTTAGTCTCTATTGTATTAATTTATGGTCTTATTATTGTTTCCTTTTTAAAATTTTCTTTGGGGTTATTTTGTTCTTTTTAAAATCTCAGGAGATGGTACTTACCATGCTTACTATTATCTTTAGCCTTTTTTTTTTTTCTTTTTAAAACGTATGACTTTAAGGCTCTACATTTTTCTCCTAAGATAGCTTTACTTGCATTCCACAAATTTTAAAATGCTTTTAAAAACATTTATTTTTATTATCCTTCAATTTAAATTACTTTCTTATTTTAATTATAGTCTTGTTGATTCACATGCATTTAAAAGTGCATTTTTTATTTTTAGTTATATACAAAATTTAATTATTTTATTATTGATTCCTAGTTGAAGTGCATTATGCTTAGATAATATGTTCTGCACAAAAGCAATATTTGGTATTTGTTGACAATTGTTTTATACTTCAGTGTATGGCCAATGTCTGTAAATGTTATATGCATTCTGCAGGTTTAGGTTGTAGTATATATATGTACATTAAGTTAAGCATGTTGTGATGTTCAGATCTTCTAAGTCCATATTGATTTTTTGTTGCATTTTTTATTGTAGCTGTACCTGTTTTTGCTGTTTTACCTTTTATATGTACATTAAGTTAAGCATGTTGTGATGTTCAGATCTTCTAAGTCCATATTGATTTTTTTTTGCATTTTTTATTGTAGCTGTACCTGTTTTTGCTGTTTTACCTTTGAGACTATTTTATTAGGTGAATACAAATTTTAAATTGATATATCTTGTTGGTGATTTAACCTTTTGTCATTATGCAGTAACATACTTTACTTCTGGCAATGTTCTGTTTTAAAGTTCCTTTTTTGTTCAATAATGGTAAAGATACAAAAGTTTTCTTTGGTTATCCATTGCATGGTACATCTTTTTCCATTGTTTTTAGTCTTTTATGTTTTAAATATGTCTTACTTTGTTTGGTTTTTAAAAATCCAACTCATAATATTTGCATTTTGTTTGGAGCATTTAATTCATTTGCTTTAAGTGTAACTGCTGATATATTTGGGTTCACATCTACCACTTGATATGAGCTTTCATTTTGTCCCAACTCTTCTTTAGGTTCTTCTCTAGTTGGATCAGTCAAGTTTTATCATTATTTGGACTAGTTTAGAAGTTATACCCTCTTTTCCATTTCTCTTAGTAGTTATCCTAGAAAATATAATATGTATACTTACCTTATCACATTCTAAAGTTAATCAACATCTTTCTCCTCCTCCTGGTCAATATAAGGATCATAGAATGCTTCCTAACTTTTATTATCACTTTATATTTTAATTATTTTTGACCTCATAAAATATTATTAATATTGTTTTATACAGTCAATATTTGCTTAGTTTTACTAAATATTTAAAAGTTTCTTCACTCTTAATTTCTTTTTGTATTCAGACCTCACATTTAGGATTGCCTTTCTTCTGCCTGAAGTAAATTCTTTATAATTTTCTTTAATGAGAAGTAACACTCTCAATTTTTGTCTGTATGAAAATATCTTTATTCTTGCAAGATTTTCACTGAGTATAGAATTCTAAACTGGTGATCATTTTTCTTCATCACAATGAAGGCAACATTTCATTATTTTTGGAATCCCATTTTTTTTGTAAAGTCAGCTTTCAGTCTAATCATTACTTTTTGAAAGTGATATATCTTTTTTCCAGCTGCTTTTTAAGATTTTTCAATTTATCTTTGGTATTCTGATGATATTTAACTCGTAATTCCTTATTATCTTATTGACTCTTCAATTCTTTTAGTAAGTTTAAAATTTTTTTCGAAGTTTTGGACGTTTTCAGCAACAGGATTGATGCAGAACTTTGTTATATTACTGGAACCGAAATTCACAAGCCACTAACATTTATCTGAAAGTGTTGGGAAGGACACAGTCAGAGAATAATAGTACCAGTCAGCTTGAAGATTGAGGAAAAGGCAGGGAGGGGAAGGGAGATCTAATATTTATTTGTGAGCATAGAAGACCAAATCAAAAAGAACTGGACTATTGTCTGAAAAACTTTTTATGAGGAATTAGAAACAGTTGGATAGAGAAGGGAGTAGATAATTATTTGGCCTAAAGTTATCTAGTTGCTCAGTCATTGCATGCTATAGTGGCAAACTATAGCAAAAACAATAGCAACAATGGTAGGAATAAATATTATATGTCTACCTTCAGAGGCTCAATAACACCATCTTTATTTCTTTATGAATGTTAATGTATAGCTAAAATGACCATATAAGTTACGTTTGGCAGTATGGGCCTGAAAATCATTTTCTGAATTGTACCTCAAAAATATACACTTGGCAGAGAAGTGTTCTGACTTTTAACTTGGAAAATGTTGTCTTCTTGTATATGTAGCACACAATCTCTTTCCTGAGAGCAGGCATACTTCAGAAGAAGTTTGTCTC
>NW_007749948.1:10059-10452 GCF_000696425.1 Galeopterus variegatus | reverse complement strand
TTAGATCGATGAGCTTGTTGTGATGAGGTTACTTAGATCGATGAGCATGGTCTGATGAGTTTACTTAGATTGATGGGCTTGGTCTGATGAGTTTACTAAGATCGATGGTCTTGGTCTGATGAGTTTACATAGATCGATAACCTTGTTCTGATGAGTGTACTTAGATCGATGAGCTCGGTCTGATGAGTTTACTTAGATTGATGGGCTCGGTCTGATGTGTTTACATAGATCGATGTGCTTGCTCTGATGAGTTTACCTAGATCGATTAGCTTCGTCTGATTAATTTACTTAGACCGATTATCTTGCTCAGATGAGTTTACTCAGAGCGATGTGCTTGGTCTGATGAGTTTTCTTAGTTTGATGTGCTTGCTCTTTTGAGTTTCCCTACACTGA
>NW_007749948.1:7951-8988 GCF_000696425.1 Galeopterus variegatus | reverse complement strand
CTGTTGAGATTAGTTAGATCGATTAGTTTGGTCTGATGAGTTTAATTAGATCGAAGATCTTTCTCTGATGGGTTTACTTACATCGATGAACTTGGTCTGATGAGTTTACTTAGATCGATGAGCTTGGTCTGATGTCTTTACTTAGATCGAACATCTTTGTCTGATGAGTTAACTTAGATCGATGAGCCTGGTCTGATGAGTTTACTTAGATCGATCATCTTGGCCTGACGAGTTAACTTAGATCGATGAGCTTGGTCTGATGAGTTTACTTAGGTCAATTAGCTCTGTCTGATGAGTTTACTTAGTTCAATTAGCTTGTTCTGATTAGTTTACTTAGGCCGATTACCTTGCTCAGATGAGTTTAATCAGAGCGAAGAGCTTGGTCTGATGAGTTTACTTAGTTCGATGTTCTTGGTGTGATATGTTTACTTAGATCGATGAGCTTGCTCTGTTGAGTTTACCTAGATCGATGAGCTCTGTCTGATGAGATTACCTAGATCGATGAGCTAGTTGTGTTGAGTTTAGTTAGATTGATGAGCTTTTACTGAAGAGTTTACTTAGATCGAGGAGCTTGGTGTGATGAGTTTACTTAGAGCCATGACCTTGGTCTGTTGAGGTTATTTAGATTGATGTGCTTGGCCTGATGAGCTTACTTAGATCGATGAGCTTGTTCTGATGACTTTACTTAGATCGATGAGCTTGGTCTGATGTGTTTAACTAGAGCGATGAGCTTGGTCTGATGAGTTTCATTAGACCGATTACCTGGGTCTGATGAGTTTACTTAGATCGCTGAGATTGGTCTGATGAGTTTACTTAGATCGATGGGCTTCCTTTGATGGGTTTACTTAGATCGATGAGCTCGGTCTGATGAGTTTAATTAGATCGATGAGCTTGCTCTGTTGAGTTTAGTTAGATCGATGAGCTTGGTCTGATGAGTTTAATTAGATCGATGAGCTTGTTTTGATGACTTTACTTTGATCGATGAGCTTGGTCTGATGAGTTAACTTAGATCGATGAGCTTGGTCTGATGAGTTTAT
>NW_007749948.1:5893-6927 GCF_000696425.1 Galeopterus variegatus | reverse complement strand
TGATGAGTTTATTTAGATCGATGAGCTTGGTCTGATGAGTTTACTTAGATTGATGAGCTTGTTGTGAAGAGTTTACTTTGATTGATGAGCTTGGTCTGATGAGTTTACTTAGATCGATGAGCTTGTTGTGATGACTTTACTTTGATCGATGAGCTTGGTCTGATGAGTTAACTTAGATCGTTGAGCTTGGTCTGATGAGTTTACTTGGATCGATGAGGTTGGTCTGATGAGTTTACTTAGATCAATTAGCTTGTTCTGATTAGTTTACTTAGGCCGATTAGGTTGCTCATATGAGTTTACTCAGAGCGATGAGCTTGGTCTGATGAGTTTACTTAGATCGATGTGCTCGGTGTGATATGTTTACTTAGATCAAAGAGCTTTCTCTGTTGAGTTTACCTAGATCGATGAGCTCTGTCTCGTGAGATTACCTAGATCAATGAGCTAGCTCTGTTGAGTTTAGTTAGATCGATGAACTTGGACTGATGAGTTTACTTAGATCGATGAGCTTGGTCTGATGAGTTTACTTATACTGATGAGATTAGTCTGATGAGTTTACTTATATCATCTAGCTCTGTCAGATCAGTTTACATAGACGGAATAGCTTGGTCTCATTAGTTTACTTAGACCTATTAGCTTGCTCAGATGAGTTTACTCAGAGCGATGAGCTTGGTCTGATGAGTTTACTTAGATCGATGTGCTCAGTGTGATGTGTTTATTAGATCGATGTGCTTCCTCTGTTGAGTTTACGTAGATCGATGAGCTCGGTCTGATGAGATTAGCTAGATCGAAGAGCTAGCTCTGTTGAGTTTAGTTAGATTGATGAGCTTGGACGGATGAGTTTCCTTAGATCAAGGAGCTTGCTCTTATGAGTTTACTGAGATCGATGAGCTCGGTCTGATGAGTTTATTTAGATCGAGGAGTTGGCTCTGTTGAGTTTACTTAGATCGCTGAGCTTGGTCTGATGAGTTTACTTAGATCGATGGGCTTGGTTTGATGAGTTTACTGAGATCGATGAGCTCGGTCTGATGAGTTAA
>NW_007749948.1:0-4974 GCF_000696425.1 Galeopterus variegatus | reverse complement strand
TGATGAGTTTACTTAGATCGATGAGCTCGGTCTGAAGAGTTTACTTAGATCGATGAGCTTGCCCTGTTGAGTTTAGTTAGATCGATGAGCTTGGTCTGATAAGATTCCTTATATTGATGAGCTTGGTCTGATGAGTTAACTTTGATCGATGAGCTTGGTCTGATAAGTTAACTTAGATCGCTGAGCTTGGTCTGATGAGTTTACTTGGATCGATGAGCTTGGTCTGATGAGTTTACTTGGATCGATGAGCTTGGTCTGATGAGTTTACTTAGATCAAGGAGCTTGCTCTAATGAGTTTACTGAGATTGATGAGCACGGTCGGATGAGTTTACTTAGATCGATGAGCTTGCTCTGTTGAGTTTAGTTAGATCAATCATCTTGGTCTGATGTGTTTCCGTAGATTCATAGGCTTGGTCTGATGAGTTAACTTAGATCGATGAGCTTGGTCTGATGAGTTAACTTAGATCGATGAGCTTGGCCTGATGAGTTTACTTAGATCGATGAGCTTGTTCTGTTGAGTTTAGTTAGATCGATGAACTTTGTCTGATGAGTTTCTTTAGATCGATGAGCTTGGTCTGATGAGTTAACATTGATCGATGAGCTTCGTCTGATGAGTTTACTTAGATTGATGAGCTTGGTCTGAAGAGTTTACTTAGATTGATGAGGTTGGTCTGATGAGTTTACTTGGATCCATGAGCTTGGTTGGATGCATTCACTTTTATCGATTACATTGGTATGCTGAGATTACTTTGATCGATGACCTTCATCTGATGAGTTAACTAAGATCGATCATCTTGGTCAGATGAATTAACTTAGATCAATGAGGTGGGTCTGATGAGTTTACTTAGATCAATTAGCTCTGTCCGATGATTTTACTTAGATCAATTAGCTCTGTCCGATGAGTTTAATTAGATCGATTACCTTGGTCTGATGAGTTTACATAGATTGATGGGCTTGGTCTGATGAGTTTACATAGATTGATGGGCTTGGTCTGATGAGTTTTCTTAGATCCATTAGCTTGCTCTTTTTAGTTTACTTTGATCGATTAGCTTGGTCAGATGAGTTTAATTAGATCGATGAGCTTTGTCTGATGAGTTTTTTATATCGATGAGCTCGGTCTGATGAGTCTACTTAGATCAATGACCTTTGTCTGATGAGTTTACTTCGATTGAGGAGCTTGGTCTGATGAGTTTACTTAGATCGATGGTCTTGGTCTGATGAGTTTACTTAGATTGATAACCTTGTTCTGATGAGTTTACTTAGATCGATGAACTCGGTCTGATGAGTTCACTTAGATCGATGGGCTCAGTGTGATTAGTTTACTTCGATTGAGGAGCTTGGTCTGATTAGTTTACTTAGACCGATTAGCTTGCTCAGATGAGTTTACTTAGAGTGATGAGCTTGGTCTGATGAGTTTACTTAGATCGATGTGCTCAGTGTGATGTGTTTATTCGATCGATGTGCTTGCTCTGTTGAGTTTACCTAGATCGATGAGCTTGGTCTAATGAGATTACCTAGATCGAAGAGCTAGCTCTGTTGAGTTTAGTTAGTTCGATGAGCTTGGACTGATGAGTTTACTTAGATCAAGGAGCTTGCTCTTATGAGTTTACTGAGATCGATGAGCTCGTTGTGATGAGTTTACTTAGATCGAGGAGTTGGCTCTGTTGAGTTTACTTAGATCGCTGAGTTTGGTCTGATGAGTTTACTTAGATCGATGAGCTTAGTCTGATGAGTTTACTTAGATCGATGAGCTCGGTATGATGAGTATATTTTTATCGATGAGCTCGGTCTGATGAGTTTACTTAGATCGATGTGCTCGGTGTGATGTGTTTACGTAGATCGATGTGCTTGCTCTGTTGAGTTTACCTAGATCGATGCGCTAGGTCTGATTAGTTTACTTAGACCGATTAGCTTCCTCAGATGAGTTTACTCAGAGCGATGAGCTTGGGCTGATCTGTTTACTTCGTTCGATGTGCTTGCTCTGTTGAGTTTCCCTAGATCGATGAGCTCGGTCTGATGAGATTACCTTGATTGATGAGCTAGCTCTTTAGAGTTTAGTAAGGTTGATGAGCTTGGACTGATGAGTTTACTTAGATCGAGGAGCTTGCTCTGCTGAGTTTACTTATATCAATGAGCTTGGTCCCATGAGTTTACTTAGATCGGTGGGCTTGGTGTGATGTGTTAACTTAGATCCATGACCTTGCTCCGATGAGTTTACTTAGAGTAATGAGCTTGGTCTGTTGAGTTTATTTAGATTGATGAGCTTGGCCTGATGAGCTTACTTAGATCGATGAGCTTGGTCTGATGACTTTATTTAGATCGATGAGCTTGGTCTGATGACTTTATTTAGATCGATGAGCTTGGTCTGATCAGTTTACCTAGATCGATTACCTTGGTCTGATTATTTTAGTTAGGTGGATTAGCTTCCTCGGATGAGTTTACTCAGAGCAATGAGCTTGGTCTGATGAGTTTACTTAGACCGATTAGCTGGGTCTGATGAGTTTACATAGATCGATGAGCTTGCTCTGTTGAGTTTAGTTAGATCGATGAGCTTGGTCTGATGAGTTAACTTAGATCGATGAGCTTGGTCTGATTAGTTTACTTAGATCGATAACCTTGTTCTGATGAGTTTACTTAGATTGATGAGCTTGGTCTGTTGAGTTTACTTAGATAAATTAGATCTGTCTGATGAGTTTACTTAGATCAGTTAACTTGGTCTGATAAGTTTACGTAGATTGATGAGCATGGTGATGAGTTTATTTGATAGTTGGGATTGGTTAGATGTGTTTGGTTAGATCGATGAGTTTTGTCTGATGAGTTTGCTCTGATGGATGTGCTTGGTCTGGTGAGTTTAGTTAGATCAATGATCTTGGTCTGATTAGTTAACTTAGAGTGATTGGCTTGGTCTGATGACTTAGATCGATGAGCTTTGTGTGATGAGTGTACTTAGATTAATTAGCTCTGTCCGATGAGTTTCTTTAGATCGATTAGCTTGGTCTCATTAGTTTACTTAGATTGATGAGCTTGGTCTGATGAGTTTACATAGATCGATGAGCTTGATCTGATGGGTTTACTTAGATCGATGAGTTTGCACTGTTGAGTTTACTTAGATTGATGAGGTTGGTCTGGTGGGTTAACTTGGATCCGTGAGCTTGGTCTGATGAGTTTACTTAGATCAATGAGCATGGTGATGAGTTTATTTTGATCGTTGAGATTGGTTGGATTAGTTTAGTTAGATCGATGAGTTTGGTCTGATGAGTTTGCTCTCACGTATACGCTTAGTCTGATGGGTTTAGTTAGATTGATGATCTTGGTCTGATTAGTTAACTTAGAGTGATGGGCTTGGTCTGATGACTTTATTTAGATCGATGGGCTTTGTCTGATGAGTTTACTTACATCAATGAGCTCGGTCAAATGTGTATACTTAGATCGATGAGATTGCTCTGTTGAGTTTACTTAGATCGATTAGTTCGGTCTGATGAGTTTGCCAAGATCGATGCGATTGCTCTGTTGAGTTTAGTTAGAGCAATGAACTTCGTCTGATGAGTTTACTTAGATCGAACATCTTGGTCTGAGGAGTAAATTTAGATCGATGAGCCTGGTCTGATGAGTTTACTTAGATCGATCATCTTGGTTGGATGAGTTAACTTAGATCGATGAGCCTGGTCTCATGAGTTTAATTAGATCCATTATCTTGGTCGGATGAGTTCGCTTAGATCAATGGGCTTGGTGTGATGAGTTTACTTAGATCGATGAGCTTGGTCTGATGAGTATACTTAGGTCGATTAGCTTGGTCTGATGAGTTTAGTTCGATTGATGAGCTTGGTCTGACTAGTGTTCTTAGATTTATTAGCTTGGTCTGATTAGTTTTCCCAGATCTAGTAGCTTTGTCTGATTAGTTTTCCTAGATCGATTGGCTTGTTCTGATTAGTTTTCCTAGATCTACTAGCTTGGTCTGATTAGTTAAACTAGATCGATAGTCTTGGTCTGAGTAGTTTTCCTAGATCGACTATCTTGGTCTGAGTAATTTTCCCTGATCGATTATTTTGGTTTGATTAGTTTTCCTGGATCGATCAACGTCGTCTGATTAGTTTTCCTAGATAGATTAGGTTGGTCTGATAATATTTCCTAGATCGATTAGCTTAGTCTGATTAGTTTTCCTCGATCGATTTGTTGGGTCTAATTAGTTTTCCTAGATTGACCAGTTGGGTATGATCAGTTTTACTAGATCGATTATTTGGGTCTGATTAGTTTTCCTAGATCGATTTGCTTGGTCTGATTATTTTTCCTTGATTGAATAGCTTGGTCTGATTAGTTTTCCTAGGTCGATTAGCTTAGTCTGATTATATTTCCTAGATCGATTAGCTTGGTCTGATTATTTTTCCAAGATCGATAAGCTTGGTCTGACTAGTTTTCCTAGATCGATTAACTTGCTTTTTTAATTTTTCCTATATCAATTAGCTTGGTCTGATGAGTTTACTTAGATCGATGAGCTTAGTCTGATGAGTTTACTTAGATCGATGAGGTCGGTCTGATGAGTTTATTTAGATCGATGAGCTTGCTGTGTTGAGTTTAGTTAGACAGATAATCTTGGTCTGATGAGTTTCCTTAGATCGATGAGCTTGGTCTGATGAGTTAACTTACATCATTGAGCTTGGTCTCATGAGTTTACTTAGATCAATTATATGTGACCAATGAGTTTACTTTGATGGATTAGCTTGGTCTGATAAGTTTACTTAGAAAGTTGTGCTTGGTGATGAGTTTATTTTTTTCGTTGAGCTTGGTTGGATGAGTTTAGTTAGATTGATGAGCTTGGTCTGATGAGTTTGCTTAGATGGATGAGCTTGGTCTGATGAATTTCCTTAGATCGATGAGCTCGCTCAAATGAGTATACTTAGATTGATGAGATTGCTCTGTTGAGTTTACTTAGATCAATTAGCTTCCTGTAATGAGTTTACATAGACGAATTGGCTG
>NW_007749947.1:7229-10455 GCF_000696425.1 Galeopterus variegatus | reverse complement strand
GTGATTTTCTATAGTACACATGTACACAGAGATGTGCTTTGAAAAATCTGTTTAAGTCTTTCTTGTGGTGGGTGTAGCCGAAGGTCCCTAGCAGAGCAGCTATTCACGACTGTACAGAGAAGAAAATCTCTGTTTTGACATTATTTCTGTTTATTCTCTTCCTATCAGCTAGTTTTAATCTGCAATTAAAAAAAAAAAAAGGACAATAGGATGAAAAAAAAAGGAGTATACTGGCATTTCTTTCTGTATTTTTCCCAGTGAATTTGTAAGAAAAGATGAAAGAGGGCTTAGAACAATGGGATCAAAAATAAATACGTAGGGCCGGCCCGGTGGCGCACTACTACAGTGCACGGCTTGGGAAGCGCGGTGGCGCTCCCGCCGAGGGTTCGGATCCCACATACAGACCGGTACCCGCTCACTGCCTGAGCGAGGGGCGGGAGCAACATCGAGGGTTGTGATCCCGTGGCCGGTCCCGGTCCCGTACGGGCGCAACACTGAGGGTTGCGATCCGTTGCCGGTCACGAAAAAAGACAAAAAAAATATATAGAATAAAAATAAATAAATACGTAAATAAATAAATAAAATGTACCAAAAGAAATACAGGACAGGCGTTCTATTGAGATGAGTAACTTCGGTGAGCCCTTCTCTAGTCTCAGCTACGTAATGTTAGTTGAACCAGTGTGACAAGCAAAATGGTGCAAAGGCACATTCCCCATCAGATGGCAGGACCTACCATGAAGAGAACATTCAAGTGGGCAACAAAACACAGAAGAGCAATCCTTACTGTGTACACACTGAGTGAAACATCGATCAGAATGTTCCGTGTGTCTAGCTATGGTGTGTGAGAAGAGAAACATGTCAAGAACGTGTAATTTCTTAGTTAAGTTTTTTAGAAGTAATTTGAAAGGACCCTTAAGTAGGTCATTAATGATATGAAAAGAAGCAGTTGGACATGGCACTGTATGTACTATAAACTCCGGGCAGGCATTTTTGGAGAGGTGCCCTGGACTCATCAAGGTCTGGGCTTTAAACACACAACTTCTGGTAGTTTGTCTGTCTTGGCGACTTTCTAAACCCACCAGAAAGGGAGGGTGACATAACAGATAAAGCGAAAGCTTCGTATTGAGACAGCCTTTGATGATAATTCAGGCTCGGACGCTTACCAATTCCATGACCTTAGCCCACTTCTTTCTTCTCTGGGCACAGTTTCTCTATCTTGTCTTAATAGTAGAAACTATGTATAATTTACCCAGAACATATTAAGTACTCAAGACATAGATTTTCAAACTCATTTTCTACAACGGCAGCTGTATAATCATTCCTAAGAAGATGCGGGACAAAGCCAGCTATAACCACGTACATCACAAATTATGCTTAAAAATTCATAATCTTATATTCTGGATCAGATTGACAGCAACATGAGAGATTAAGAATTAATGAGTTCAGTTCCGGTTGGCGGAGACGTCTATGTGTCTGCGATGGGCCCTGCTGAAGTGCAGCTGAAATAAAGAAAAGTAGAAAGAAAAATAACCGTCATGTGGCAGTGAAGATACTTGGTAGCGTTGTGTGTGGCATGTTGAGCAAGGAATGAGAGGTGACAGGAGTGAAGAATGAAACGGAAATTAGGGGAGTGGGAGGAGACGTGGGGAGGGAATGGAAGATTTGCAGAGGTGACAAGACTCACTCAGCCTTCTTCCCTCCATGCCTCACCCCAGCATGCAGAGCAGTCACCTAGAACTTGTCCCTAATAACAGACCACAGGTCCTTCCCCTAAAGCAATTGAAATGACATGCCAGGCGGTCCTGGGAGTGGGGGCGAGGGGAACGAGGGGGACCAGGATGGATAGACACCCCGAGAGTGGCTCCGATAGTGGCTCTGAGGACAGGAGGGGGACGAGGGTACCAGGACAGACATACACCCCGAAAATAGCTCGGACAGAGGCTCTGAGGACGTGATGGGGACGAGGGGGCGAGGGTGACGGGCAGGAGGAGGCGCAGACGCGGAAGCCGGAGCGCGGGAGAAAAGGCTGGAAGACAGAGTCCCCTTTTGCAGGAGATGAAGAGAGGAGTGGAAACGTGCAGGATGGGGACACGGCGGGGCAGCTGCGCTCTGCGACAGAGCTCAGTACGTCCCCTCATGGGAGGCGAGCTGACCAGACGGTGGATGTCCAGAAGAGGAAGAACTGCGAAGGCGAAGGATACAGGTGAAGGGTCTGATGAGCAGGTTGAGTGGACCAGACATGGCGTCCATCAGGGTACAGTGGGAGGCGCTGTGATGGCCCAGCAGGAAAGACGTGAGTGACACTCTGACCGCTGCCCTGCTGGGCGCCTGTGTCTGTGACGCGGCCATGCCCAGCAGGCCGGTGATGGAGCACGTGCTCCTGGTCATCATCCTGCAGCACACGCTGGCAATCGAGGTTGGGGTTCACTTCTTGGAGGCCCTGGTGAGGAGGTTCGAGGACGTCTGTGGGACAGGCAGTGAAGGGAAGGGACACGGTGATTGGGGCACAGCAGAGCAGGTCCACAGTGAGAGGAAGAGCTTGAGCCAGGACGTCTATGAACACACTGCTTCCTTCCTGCAGAAAGTCTTGCTGTGAAGGAAAAAATGTCAGTTGGACTAAACAATGTGCTTAATGCCTTAGTCGGTTTACATCTGATGTGAGCTGATCTCGCGGACCAGGTGGTTCACAGACAGGCAGCCAGTGTATGGACCACGTTTCAGTAGCACAAACGTAAGGGACATGAATTAGAATTAATTATGTGTGCAGCTGGCAAGATTAGGAGAAGAAACCACTGCAATGGTGCCCTCTAACTTCGTTATGTCACGTGTAGAATAAACCTTGTTTGAAGTATAGATGAGTTCAAGCTGGTTGTTCTGCAAAAGATAAATTTCTTTAAACAATCCCATTTTTATATCTTTTATTACTAAAACAATAAAAATGTCTTTCTCTAAGAATATAAATAAATAACAGGCAAAGCTGAGTGTCGTATTATGGCTGTCGTTGCCTCAGAGTTAAGCCCTTCTATTTAGAGGGTGTGAGTGTCTCACATGCTGAAAGTTTGCCACCCGTAAGGGACAAGTCACAGTGTTTTCAGGAGCTGGGAGGTATGGCATTACTCTGCTCCATAAAATGACTGACATTGGGATAGGATTGTGCATGTCAGTGGGGAGGGAGGGACAGGAGCTGGAAGCCTCCCCTGCTGCTTCTGATAGATCTCTCAAAAGT
>NW_007749947.1:5970-6454 GCF_000696425.1 Galeopterus variegatus | reverse complement strand
ACAGGAGCTGGAAGCCTCCCCTGCTGCTTCTGATAGATCTCTCAAAAGTAAAGGGAACTGGTGGTCAGAGCCATCTGGCTGGGGCTGGCAGACCCAGCAGTCAGTTAAATTGAAGGTTCTTGCAACAGTTTAGAAGAGCTGCACCAGAATGTTCCTTGGGGAGAAAGGTTACAGCGGCAGTTCTAATAGATAAAAGTCACTAATGCCCTTCCTCCCTTGTACAACCCTAGATGCTGGGCTGTTGCTCTTCTCCCACCGTCCACAATACGTAAGTTACCCATTCCTGTAACTGTAACTTTCGTCATTTTTCCTCCAATTATATTCTACACTCACCGAAACCTTTCATGTAGGAAGATCAGGTATAAGAGGGACAAGAACACTTTTAGAAAAGGTAACCAGAATTAAGGTTGCATCTCATACGCCCCATTTTTGCCAGGCTGCTAATCACAGGGTGTACCAATCAGGCTGGCCTGGAGAAAAAAAT
>NW_007749947.1:0-465 GCF_000696425.1 Galeopterus variegatus | reverse complement strand
ACCAGGCACCATTCTCTCTAAGTTCCCTGTAATCTTTTTCAGCGGTTCTTTCCCCAGCCTTCAGTAGTGTGTTCTCATGAAAATCCTCTGATCAGCACATCGATCAGAATAGTTGAGGGGTGCCCTCTCTAGGTTTTTGGGGCCTTTTCTCTTTGCAGCTCTTTTGTCTTCAATAACCTTTTCTGAGAACGGAAACCATGCTGGTCTCCCTGGATTGTCAGCTCCATCCCAGGGAACCTACAGGGCCATGCCATGCCTGGATTCCCCATCCCTATGTTGTAGTTAAGAAACACTCCCCAGAGGGTAAGTACAGGGAATACTGGGCTTCTGTTTTATTTTATTTATTTTTTTTTTCTTTTCAGTCTCTCAGGAATCACTGTCCTTTGCTTCCTGATGTTCAGTTTCCTCCAACTGTTATCTGTTGTTGGTTTTTTCACATGAGAGGATAAATCCAGTCCCTCTTAT
>NW_007749946.1:6720-10455 GCF_000696425.1 Galeopterus variegatus | reverse complement strand
TGTGACTCTGGGCCTCAGTTTCCCCCTCTAAAACTGGAGACTGTGGCCAGGTTGCACTTCTCGGGCTTTTCCACCAAAGCCCCTAATGGTAGGGGAGGCTGCATCTGCCCAGAAATGTGCCCTGAAGTGGCCATCCCTGGGCTCAGGTGTGCTTTTTGAAACCTCACTTGTTGTCTCGAGATGTCGGTGGTGTATGCCCTAGTCTAGTCCACAGTAGGTCTGTATCTGTTTTAGCAGCAACACAGTGTTTCCATCTCCTCCCCTGCAGATCCCTGAGTAAGATGGACATCATTGGACAGTGTGCAGTGTTTGTCATTGGCACAGGCTGCCCAGTGCTGAGTACTCTTGCCCCAGTCTGAGACGCACAGCTTGCATTATTGCCAAGGGCCTTCTGGCATCAGGCAATGTAGGAACTGAAACATGGGAGGGAGTGAGGACGGAATGCAGTGTGTGTGTTTCATGTGTACATGCATGGTGCATATGTGTCTGTGTGCATCTGTGTATGTGTGCACACGTGTGTCTCTGCATGCATGTGTGTGCATGCATCTGAATCCATGTGCACACGCATGTGTGTACATGTGTGCGTGTGTGTCCGTGCATGTGTGTGTGCACTTGCTCCCGTATTCCCCCAGTAGTGGTGTGTTTTCTACTTGAACATGGAGTTGCATCTGTGGCTCATGGTGTTTGCATTCCCGTGGCACTCTGGGCCCTCAGCATGCTCCCGAAGGGAAGAGGTTGCTTTGCAGATGAGTGGACAGAGGCCGTGGTGACGGGCCTTCCTTGTGGTCACGGGCTGGGCACCCACAAGATCAAGATGAGAACCGGGTCTCCCATGCCTGGGGCAGGCATCTCATCACCCACCCTGCCTCACCAGGGAGCCCTTTCCGTGCCCGCGAGCCCTAGAGATCAGGCGGGGCTTGCGACAGCCTTGGGCAGGCCCAGCAAGAGAGCAGGGGAAGGAGGGGCACCACTCCCCCCATTCTCCTCCATGCTTCTGGATCTTTCTATGAATCATCCTTTTACGTCAGGAAGTGCTTTAGAAGCCTGGTGGCAGTTCCCAGCGAGCTTCGCGGTGTTAGCGGTGGGAAGGGTGTGAAGCGTCGGCTGCTGTCGGGCTTCAGAGCAGGGCCAAGAGCTGCAGAGGGTCAGCCCCGCCCCACCGTGCGCTCCCCAGCCCCGTGCCCGCGCTCGCCCAGCATGGCCAGGGCAACAGAAGGCAGCACGTGGGAGCATCCCTCTCGTCACCCAGAGTAGCTTACCTCCAGAACAGATGAGTCCCACAAAGGGCACTTCTCAGAGGCCGAGTGACAGCCACAAGCCGGGGGCCTCCAGGCAGGGAAAGAGCCTTCGCATCCATTGTCCTGCATGTCCTCACCTCCCTGGTCGCATCTCCTGGAAGGGAGACACCGAGGCACTGAGATGCTGCCAAGGGATGGAGTGTCTCTCTCCCTGGAGGGGTTCTGTGTGCCTCCCACCCACCTTGTGCTGCCTGGGGACCCCCTTCACCGACTCAGCACCCACGGGCTTCCTCTCGCCACCTGCCTCTGCAGCCTGGAAGCGCAGGCCTCCTGGGCACCATCTGCATCCCACACCACAGCTGCCTCCTCGCCATGCCCCGGCCTGGCCCTCACTCCCCCACCGTGTGCATTGCCTCTTCCTCCTGCCTTTGCTCAGGCTGGTGCCCCTGCCCAGAATGCCCTGCCCTGCCCTGGCTTCCCTGTCAGTCCCCATCTAACTCACCCTCCAGGCCCAGCTGGAGCCAGCTCAACAATGCAAATCAACTGTGTAATGCTGGTGTTGGTGAAGGGGTCTGAGATGAAGAGAGCTTGGTCCCCGGCTCCCATGAGCTCCTGGTCTGCAGCATGGAGCCAGAAAAGTGACTAATGGGTTCAGGGCCAGTGATCAAGGCACCCACAGAAGCACGTGTGCCCCCCTTGACCCCCTCACCATGGTCCTGGGCCATGCTTTTCTCACTTGTGATCATTTCATCACCTTATCTCCTTCTCTCACCAGAATCAGCAGTACCAGCTCCGCATTGGTCATTGATATGTCCCAACACTTGTGGTATGTCTGCTCAGGACTCAAAATATTCATTCACTGAAATGATGAATGAATGGGTGGGTGGATGGATAGATGGATGGATGGATTGATGAGTGGATGAATGGATGTGTGTGAGGGTGGACGGGTGGACGAATGGGTAGGTAAATAAATGGATGGATGGATGGATGGGTGCATGGATTGATGAATGGATGGATGGATGGATGGATGGATGGATGGGTGGGTGGATGAATGGATGTGTGTGAGGGTGGACAGGTGGACGAATGGGTAGGTAAATAAATGGATGGATGGATGGGTGGATGGATGGATGGGTGCATGGATTGATGAATGGATGGATGGATGGATGGACAGATTGATGGATGGATGGACGGGTGAGTGGATAGATGGATGGATAAATGGACGGATGGATGGATGCATGAATGGATGGATAGATTGGTAGATGGATGGGTGGGTGGATAAATGGATGAATGAATAGATGGATGGTGGCTGGATGGTGGACGCATGATTAAATGGTGCTGAGCTGCCCAGAGGCATCCTCTCCGTTCGGCCTCGCTGACCGTTCAGTGGAGCCTCTTACTCCTGGCCTCGTCCCCCTCTGCTGCTGCATTCTTCTCCATGGGACTTATCAACACCTGACACACACTCAAGATGTTCACTTATGTACCTGTTCACTGTTGATTTTCCTCCTCTAGGGCTGAGGCTTCTGTCTGTTGTTTGCTGATGTATCTTCAGGGCCTAAAAACATGCCCCCAACACTTAGTAGAAACAAATTGTTGAATGTATGAATTAATGAGTAAGCTAATGAATGAACACACAGAAGACTCTTCTCCCAAATATAGTCCAGGCTTAACCCTTCAGCCTCCACTCAATGTCACCGTAGGAGAAAAGCCTTCCCAGGCCCCTGTCCAAAACAGCATCACCCTCTGTGTCCCCTTAACTTGCCTGATTCTTCACGCAGCACATTTCTCATCTGGACCTGTCACCTGCTTATTTGTGTGTTGTCTCTGCTCACTCAGTTATAGCTGTGAGGGCAGGGACTGCATTTCTTCTCCGCCAGGTCCCCAGAGTCTAGGATTCTGGCACATTGTAGAGGCCCTATCCCTGTTCGCGGAAGGAGGAAGTGATGTCAAAGCTGGGTTTTGCAGGAGGACAAGGATCTCTCCCAGCAGCCGAGGTCAGAACCTCTAGCCTCTGAGGGCCCTTCCGTTGTAAGTAGCTCTGCACCGCTTTGCTGCCATAACAAAGCACTACAGACTTGGTGGCTTAAACTACAAACATTTATCTTCTCACAGTTCTGGAGTCAGTCCAGAAGTCCAAGATCGGGGTGTCAGCGGGGTGCGTTTGTTCTGAGACTGTGCAGGAGAACCGGTTTCAGGCCTGTCTCCTGGCTTCTGGTGGTTGTCTGGGATCTTTGGTGTTCCTTGGCTTATGGGAGCATCAGCCCATCTCTCCGTCTCCACATGAAGTTCTCCTTGGGTGTGTCTGTCTCTGTGTCCGAACGTCCCTTTTTTGTAAGGACACGAGTCATATTGGGTCAGGGGCCCACGCGACCTCATCTTAGCTAGTTACATGTGCAGCAGCCCTATTTCCAAATAAGGTCACATTCTGAGGGACCTGGGGTTAGGACTCACACATACGGCTTATGGGGGACACGGGGCATCCCATAGCAAGTAACTC
>NW_007749946.1:5116-6449 GCF_000696425.1 Galeopterus variegatus | reverse complement strand
GGGGTTAGGACTCACACATACGGCTTATGGGGGACACGGGGCATCCCATAGCAAGTAACTCCCCTGCTCACTCCCTTTTCCAGCCTCCTATGTCCCACGTACTCCTCCTGGTTCGATTGACGCCAGATTCTCCCCATGTCATCACGTGGATATTCCCTGAGCCTCCCAAACAGGGCCTCGGGGGTCTGTCGTTCTTCCTGAGCACCCCTGAGCCTGGCACAGACTTGGGTACCCAGAGTGCGTAAGATCTCTCTTATTAATTAACTCAAACGCATTGTGGGTGCTTTTTCACTCCACCGAGTCCATGCTCAAGTCTCTCGAGCTCATGCTCTCGTTCAGCAAAGGGGAGGATTCCTCTCTGTGTGATCGAAAAGGAAATCCAGAAACACGGACAGCCCGGGGAGCAGAAGGCAGCCCATGCCCCGTCCCTGTCCACGGCCGGGTGGTGCAGGTGAGCTGGCCCTGCACTCGTGACCACAGAGGACAGTTCAGCCGCTGGGCCCCGAGCCGGGGGCCCTGAGGTGAGTGTGCTGGGTGTTTATTTGGAAACTGTGCATCTCGTGTTTCCCCAGCGCTCCAGCCTGTGCCTCCTCCCCACCCTGTTAGTGTCCCAGGGTCATAACAAGGAGGCCGACCTCCTGGCTCCCAAGGATTTGCCAGCAGGGTGGGAGGACAGTCGCAGCCAAGACTACACGTGGAGGAGACACGAGCTGGAGGCCTCAGGGAGAGAACTGCAGGTGCGGGGCACACCTGGTGGCATTTGAGCCCAGGCTGATGCAATTTCCTGGCTCTGGAGGAACGGAGGTTGCCAAGGCCTGGAGGGTTGACAGTGTGGCTCGTCCCACCTTCTGCCTGGATGGAAAAGCTACATCAGGTCCCCTGGCTCCGACCAGGACCCAGAGGTCTGCCCTGGGACGCTGAGTGAGCACTGTTGGAATGGCAGGGAAGGCACTCCTCCTGGGTCTTCCTTCTGGCGGCCTGCAGGAATGTCCCCAACCATGGGCTGGTCCGGGGGGCCTTCCCTGAGGATGACCCTGCTTTTCTAAACCAAGAACCACCCTCTTGACATGTGTACGTGGATGTCTAAAGAAATGTCCCCTTGGCATGTCCAGACATGACCCCCGAGGTCCCATGCCCGACACTCCACACCTTCCTGCTCACCACACGCCACCCCCCCCTCCAGCTGCTCAGACCAGAACCCAGGAGGTGCTATCAGCTCTGTTCTCCTCTCCCCAGCACCCACCCGACACGATGCACATTCCAGATCCATCCAGATCCCTCCACCTGCATTAGTTCCTCCTTCATCTAAACCACCTTCATCTTCTGAACTTGA
>NW_007749946.1:0-3716 GCF_000696425.1 Galeopterus variegatus | reverse complement strand
TGTGGGGTTTTTAAAGGCAAAAACCACATCCCGTTGGCACACGGGTTTGTCCAGGTGCACAGAGCAAGCTGGGGAGCTGGGTCACAGAGGCCGAGAATGAGCCGTTAAGAGCAGCCAAGCGTACAAGTTTTCATGGTGGATGTTCCCATGTGATAGTTCACTGTGTGTGGTTCCTGTTTCTATGCAATTGTTTTTTGTTTCTCTAAGAAGGTCGACAGTTTCTCATGCAGAAGGGGGGTAGTCTGCAGGTCAGACGGGGTCAAATGGAGTTACGTAGGTTAAGCAAGCAATTCCACAGAAGCAGATAGCGTACGTTACGAGGGTGTGGGGAGCTCTCTTTCCTATGAGCATCACAGGGAGAGTCCATGATGGCCCACTGCTGGGGCCAGACCGTCTGCCCTACCACCAGTCCTTGGTAAACTGTGATATCATTGACTGTCACCTGAGATGGCACAGCCAGGAGATGGCAGGGTTGTGGGGCCCCGGACTCCACACACCTTCCTGATCCCCCTGGCACAGGCCTTTCTCTCCTCCGCTTCCTAGAATTCTTCCTGAGCTCTGATTTCATCTTGCTACCCCCAGGCCAGCATTTTCAACCTACAGAGACCAGAGATGCCCAAAAAGGCAAACCATGAAGGTGCACCTCTCAGGCCCCCCAGAGCTCTGGGCAGCCCCTCGCCTCTCACTGCAGACGGTCTCTAGGGCTCGGGGAAGCTCCTGAGAGTCACCCACAATTTTGTGGATGGGTGTGTGTTAGTTTCCTGTGGCTGCTGTAACCAATTGTTACAAACTTGGTGCTTTTTTCCTTCCCATTTTCTAGCATTTCTGAGGAGTTCAGCGCCCCCCACCTTCAAGAGCCCGTCCAGCCTGTGGCAGGTGGACGCTCCTGCTTTGAGGTTTGCTCCGTGCAATTTTAAGTGAGGTGCAGTTGGACAGCACGGTCCCTGCAGGGCCCCCACCCCAGGCAAATCGAGGTCGCAGCCACATGGGGTGTTTACAGACTGCACTGGGCCTCAGTCACCGGCAGGTGCACGGACCTCCCTCGTCCGCCTAGCCCAGCGTGGCCCCATCAGACAGCACAGGGGAGCACAGAGGTGAGGCATCCTCTGGACTTCCTGTGACTGTGTGCAGACGCCCGGTCCTCCACTGTGGAAACTGCAGGCAGACCATGGAACACAGAGACACATCGGCACCCAGAGGTGACAAGCAGCAGGCAGAGCCCCTTCCTCGAGCCAGTGGCTCATTCTGGCAACGGGCCACTAGGAAGCGGCCCAGGCGTCCCCTCGGATCTGACTCATCATAATTTAACAGAAGTTCAGGACGGAGGAGGAGGTGAGTGAGCGACCCACTTCTGCTGGCTGATGGGCACTGGCGCTGGCAGGGACACTATGGCAACCAGACGCGGGGCTTAATGACGTCAGCCCTCGGAGCTTCCTCTCAGAGACTAATGGGGACAGACACTCTCAACTCTCACAGGCAGAGAGGAGGGAGAGGCACTGGCTCTGTACCTGAGGAGCTGCCATCCACACCGCCCTCCCTGACAGGTGTGCCGCCTGCCTGCTGTGAGCCTGGGACAGAGGGCTGCGTGTCAGGGCTGTGCTGGGCCTCCGAGGGTCCCACGCCAGCTGGCCTGCTGACCATGCGACAGCTGCCGTGTCTGGCCAGGCCAGGCCTGCTACCCAGGTGTTCACCTGCCCACCTGGCCTCTGGCGAGACACTGAGCAAAGCAGGGGGGCTCTGCGTGGCGGGTGACAGAGCAGGCGTTGGGGAAGCCCTGGGAGGGTGGCACGAGAGCAGCAGTGCTGTTGCCGAGAGCCCACCGTCTCGGCCATCCTGAGTGCCCGCCCGGTGGCTGCTGCTGCTCCTGTTCCCCGGAGGAGGGATCAAGGCTTCAGGTTGGGCCAGGGTAGGGACCCTGGGGTAGGGACCAGGTCCCTGGGGTGCAGAGCCTTGCTCTTCCCAAGACTCGGGACCTGATGGACACACATGTTCATGCGCTTGGGGGCTCAAAATGCATTCAGAATGGCCACCGCAACAGCCAAGAGGGTGACATCGACTTCCTCTCAATGTGGCCACGTGATAGCTGCTGGCGAGGGCAGGGCTCTATGTGGGAGTGAGGTAGGCAGTCCCTACTGCGTGCCAGGCACCCATCCAGCTGCGCCAGTGTGGCGTGCACACGTGGAGGGCAGGAGAGGGGAGTCCTCACCCAGGACCAGGGAGGAAGGCGGGGCGGACAAGCCTGCGTGGACACAGCAGCTGTAGGCTGGGGGCTGAGACTGAGAAGGAAAGGAGGTTCTGGGCAGCTGATTGGCTTTTGACCGCAGCCACCTGGATAGCATGGTTGCCATCAGCTGGGGTGGGGGCTGTGGTTGGTGCCGGCGTGGGCTAGAGGGGCACTGGTTTGGTTCTGGATGCACTGCACTGAGACTGAGAAAAAAGGATGGATGAGAAAAGAAGGGGGTCGAGGGCCACACGGTGGGGCACTTGTCATGAAGGGATTGGGGAGAAGAGGGGTGTATGAGTTTCCTGTGGCTGCTGCATCAAACCGCCACAGACTTAGTGGCCTAAAACAGCACAGATTTATCATCTGACACTTCTGTAGGTCAGAAGTTCAGCATGGGTCTCTCTGGGCTACAGTCAAGGTGTGGGCAGGACATCCAGGGGACAGTCCCATTCCGAGTCTCTGCCAGCAGCGGGAGGCCGCACACACTCCTCGGCTCCTGGCCCCTTCCTGCATTTTTGTGCATCCTCCCGTGTCTCTTGGCACCCTTGCCTGGCTCCCATGGCCACATCTCCCGCTGGCTCTCTCCTGCCTCCGTCCTCCATCTAGAGGACCCTGTGATGACATTGGGCCCGCCAGTCTAATCGTGATGATCTTCCTACTCCAAGGTCAGCTGACTGGCAACCTAATTCCAACTGCGACCACAACTCCTGCTGCCATGTGAGCTCGCACATGCACAGGTGCAGGGACGTCTTTGAGGGCTGTTATTCCACCTACTGCAGGTCTTTAGAGACCAGGAGAAGTGCTGAGTCCAGCTGGACCTGCAGGTACAGTGGGAAACACACCGCATTCCAGCCTCCAGGAGCACGAGGGTGCAGGAGATGAAAAGCAGGACACACAGGCGTTGGTGCATGTGCACGGGGATGGCAGGGGCTGGCTCCACAGGAGAGGACAGTGGGCACCTAGGAGGCTGCTGTGAGGGGCCAGCACTTGAGCTCGTGGCCAGGAAGAGGGAGCAGGTGGCCCAGGAGTGGGCACAGCACGGGACTCTTCAGTGTGGAGGAAGTTCTCACTCTGCACAACCGATGGTTACTCAGACTCCACGGGGCCGGGTACGAGATGCATCTCCATGCATTCCTGCCACTCACCTGCCCCATGTCTAGAACTGCCAGGAAGCCCCAGCCTGGAGGAAGACATAAGGGCTTCAATGCAGCAAACCCTGGACCAAGATTCCAGGGACTGTGGGGCCAGCCCTGGCTCTGCCCACACCCGCCACAGCCTCAGCCAAGCCCCTGTTCCCCGCACGGTGTTGCCATGCTTCTCCCATTAAAAGAGGGTCCCCACTAGGGTGGCCCACCCCTTCTTCCAGCTCTAGAGCTGACGCCCCCTTGAATCTCAAAGAGCTTTGAGTAAGTAGATGGAGGGAAGAGCTTTGAGTAAGTAGATGGAGGGAGGAGGAGGAGGGAGAAGGGATGAGGAGGGAGGAGGGAGGAGG
>NW_007749945.1:10088-10456 GCF_000696425.1 Galeopterus variegatus | reverse complement strand
TATTTGGAGATAGGACCTTTAAAGAGGTCATTAAGGTTAAATGAAGTCATATGGGTGGATCCTGATCCAATAGGGCTGGTGTCCTCAGAAAAAGAGAGTAGGACACAGACACACACAGAGGGACAACCGTAAGGAGACTCTACATGCCAAGGTGAGAGGCTTCAGGAGGAACCAACCCTGTGACACCTTGATCTTGGACCTCCAACCTGCAGGATTGTAAGACAACACATTTCTGTTGATTCAGCTCCTGGTCTGTGGTACTTTGTTACAGCACCCTAGCAAACTCACACACCTCCCTAAAGGAGTCTTTTAATCCAAATGGCATTTTGTATCTTTGAGCATGTATTTCTTGCCCACTGTAGACAGCT
>NW_007749945.1:7839-9404 GCF_000696425.1 Galeopterus variegatus | reverse complement strand
ACCTTGATCTTGGACCTCCAACCTGCAGGATTGTAAGACAACACATTTCTGTTGATTCAGCCCCCAGTCTGTGGTACTTTGTTACAGCACCCTAGCAAACTCACACACCTCCCTAAAGGAGTCTTTTAATCCAAATGGCATTTTGTATCTTTGAGCATGTATTTCTTGCCCACTGTAGACAGCTGCGGCTTCTGTTTCCAACCTTGCTCCCTAGCTAGCTATGGTGGTGGTGTAAAACACAGGCAGACCATGACTTTCGGAAGGATGGTGTCCCCAAGGCTCACTTTCAAGTCTGATAGAAAACAAATTGTATTTCCCCTAAACACATGGTTACGGGCAGTACTTAAGCCCCCAGACCACCACACAGTGGCCTGTTAAACCCTAATGTATGGATTTATTTATTGCCCATTCCATACAATTTCTCACAGCGCATCAGACAGACAGATGGGCAGGCAAACAGACAGACTTAACCCCCAGAATGAGAAAGTTAATTGCGTTTTCTTTGGCTGGTACTGCTGGCAGCCTCAGGTGGGCACATCTGGGATGGGGTGCAGGAGCTCTGCGTGAGTCCCCCTGATGGGACCTGGGATGGGGCGGGGAGGAGGGGAGACCCAAACATGTTCTTCATCCTCATTTGCGAACATTCACTTAATAGCTGGGTTTTCTGTCTTCCCCCAAGTAGGTCATGAACTGCCCGTGGGCAGGGGCTCTTCTTTCCCCTGGAGTGCCTCAATGCCCAGTACCTTCAGGGATCTCCACCCAGAGAGATAAAAAGATGTCTTCTCTCCCTGTCCTCCCCCACTCTTATTGAGGGTAAAGGGTCCAGCTCCAGGGGCTCTGGAAGAGGGAGGAAGGAAGGAGAGTGAGCCTGGGGCAGAAGAGTCGCCCAGCTGAGCGAGGCTGGCAGTCTGCGGGGCCAGGAGAACCAATTGCTTGCTCCCTCACCTCCCAGCTGGAAGAGCCCTGAAAATGCATTTGGTCCACCTGCTGGATTTCAGAGACAGGCTCCTAAGTGGCGAGGCCGGTCAGAGGAAGGGTGCCAAGGTGCAGCCAAAGTGGCCCACAGGCCCCTGAGCCTCGGCTGTGGCTTGGCTGGGTTCCGCGGCCTCCCACACGTCTCCCTAGCAAACTCTCCATCCTGGAAACTGCTCCCAGCACTGCAGAAGCAGATGATGGGAGAGCTCGGGCTCGGAACCCAAATGGGCTGCTTTTAAAAGTTATGCACAGAAGCTGTGCCTGTGCCATAGAACGTGGCTGCCAGCAACCAGGAAATGCCACCCATCTCAGACGGCAGAGTCTGAGGTCATGCAGACAAGCAAAGGCTTATTTCTTAAAGGTGGATTTGCTGAATTTTATAAAATAGCAAAATTTATAAATATTCACATTTGGGAATAGTATTTTGGGACTATCCAGCTTTGAAAATTGTGTTAAACTAGAAATACCTAAATGGAGAAAGTCTTGAAAACAAGCTTGAAAATATTACCCTGTTTTAAGGAGAACTCCCTGAAATCATGGATGAGACTTGTTTTATTCCAAAGTATCTGGTGTTAGTTTAATTTGATTTC
>NW_007749945.1:4497-6478 GCF_000696425.1 Galeopterus variegatus | reverse complement strand
CCTTCCCTCCTTCCCTCCTTCTCTCCTTCCCTCCCCTTCCTTCTCTTTTTCTTTCTTTCTTCTCAGGTAAGAACATCTGAATGGAGAAATTGTCAAGCCTGGAAAAATCCATGATCCATTCAACTGAATTTTGTCTTTGACCAGTGCACGAAGAATTTCAGTTTAATTGGACAAGCAATTGTTGACTGGTTATTGAATATGAGACACATGTTAGGCCTAGTCTCAAGGTCTTTTCCAGAAGGACGTGATTGTTCTTTCTGATGTCAGTTTCATAGACGTGCTCCAGACAGCCGGCTTTCCCATGAGAACGGCACTGAGAACATTCTTCATGAGTTTATGTGGCATCTTGTGGCTGAAATTTATTCTTAGCTTGTATTAACTCTTGTGACTATTGAGTTCCACACTCTCACTTGCAGATGTGAGGCTGTCCTTCCTTTCATCTTAAACATGCATCTCCCATGCACTGGTGAAGATTTTTCATTTACGTAGAGAATAAACCATTTGATGAATGGTTTATTGGGTTGATTTTCTGGGCACTGCCTTAATTTAGGGCAAATTATTTAACTTCGGTAAAATTTACGTTTCCTCATCAATAAAATGAGGACGGTACCTACTCACAATAATTGCTGTATTAGATATAATAGCATTTCCAAAATTCCTAGAACATATTAGCCACTTAATAAATATTTTTGGCCCCTCCATAAGTGAACTAAAAGTCATTGATAATGGTCTTCTTTAGCTTTATTTTCATTTCAGATATCTAAACAAAGCTTCAATGATTCAACCCAGGGTTTTTCAACTTCAGCACTGTTAACATTTTGGGCAGAATAATTCTTGGTTGAGGGGCTGTCCTGTGCATTCCAGGATGTTTAGCAGCGACTCTGGCCTCTACTCAGTAGATACTGGTAGCACCCCCTACCCTACATGTGCTGACCTAAAATGTCTCCACACATTGCCCAGTGTCTGCTGGGGACAAAATCACCCCTGGTTGAGAATCACTGCTTTAACCTAAAGGGGTTGTCTGGTTATGAACTTCAGGCACATAGTGTGTCTGGAAAATTCTCCAGACTCCACACCTGCAGCAGCTCCTTAACTTGTGCCTATAGGAATAGGCATTAGATCAGAAGAGAGACCCTGCCCAGAACTACTGGGGGACTGAATAGTGTGCAGTTAGAAAATTGGGTAAAAAGATATAGTTTTGAGCCTGTCTACCCTTAGAGAAGGTAATTGGTACTGGGAATTTGCTGTGTCCTTAATGCCTCTGATCATCCTTAATTCTCTGTCAGCTTCCAGAGGAATGTTGGAATAATTTTATAAACTGTAGTTGTACCAAACATAATAACCTCTATAGTGCTTCTATATTACACGTGTCATTTGATTCAATATATGACCATGTATCAATAGGTCCATTTATTCACTGATTCATCTGTTCATCCATCTATCCATCCACCGAAGGTCCTTGGGGCCACTGTCTCAAAGGGTGAAAGGCTAAGTGTATCTTAGTCAAGTGCAGAGACACTGAGGTCTCCCATATGATCTATTTTTAAAGACTATATATATGTTTAAATGTACATAGTTTTAATATATAAAATATGATATATAATATTCATATACATATGCATACATACATATGTTATAAATGATATAAGTAGAATCAGATTCTCTAGGTATATGTTCCCCAGTAAAATGGTATTAGGCACAGACCTACACATGTTAAGGAGAAGAAGACAGAATTCCAGATATCAAAGATATTTTAATTCAGTGAAGCATAGAATATGAATTATCATAGTCTGTTTTTAACAAAAAAAATGTAGCTGAAAATAAGAACACTGTTAAATGTACATTTTCTTGTAAAGGAGAAAGGATTGGTAATCAGGAGATGTTATTGTCCTTATGAAAACTTATTTTTCTAGGTTCTTTGAGTTGGTGTGATTTCAGTTTGCTCAGCCTCAGTTTACTAACTTTTCATTTCTATCTATTG
>NW_007749945.1:0-4108 GCF_000696425.1 Galeopterus variegatus | reverse complement strand
ATAGAATATGAATTATCATAGTCTGTTTTTAACAAAAAAAATGTAGCTGAAAATAAGAACACTGTTAAATGTACATTTTCTTGTAAAGGAGAAAGGATTGGTAATCAGGAGATGTTATTGTCCTTATGAAAACTTATTTTTCTAGGTTCTTAGAGTTGGTGTGATTTCAGTTTGCTCAGCCTCAGTTTACTAACTTTTCATTTCTATCTATTGGAATTTCTTGCTAGATCTTATTCCATGAAGAATTTGGGACTCCTATACTGGTCAATGTCACCTAATCTATTGCTACTTGCCTTTGTTACTTAAACATTTTTGTAATTATTTCTTACTTTCTTGCTTGTCTGAAGGATTTTTTTTCCTACTATGTAAATGTTTGAGTCCAATTGGTTGAATCTGATGAGATCTTTGTTTGACGCTTGATAATAAACAAGACGTAATTTAACCAGGACTTTCACTGTACAAAGGCTGAGAAAGGCAATGAGCTTCAGCACTGCCGAGCTAACCCACAGTGTGCTCAGGGTCACAGCTACACTTACGGATGTTTGTCTGAGAAACCCCTTTTACTCACCCGTTTTCATCTGCTTCCTATTTTTTTTTCTTTTCTTTCTTTCTTTTTTTTTTTTTTTTTTACAAATTATGGCTTATGTTTGCAACTGTCATATGTAATCTAATTCCAAAGGCAAATCATTTTTGGTTTATTTGAGTCAAATGAGGTCTGCTGTTAGTCAGTTCTGCAGATGTGAAAAATACATTGTTCATTTTCATACAGCATTTCCCCTCTTGTGTCAAATGAGGAATTCTAGCTCATCAAACTAAAAAATTTTTTTTGACTGGTAAGATCACAACCCTCAGCACGGTGTTGTCTGCACCACACTCAGCCAGTGAGCGCACCAGCCATCTCTATATAGGATCTGAACCCGCTGCCTCGGCGCTACCAGCACCACACTCTCCTGAGTGAGCCACGGGGTCAGCCTTAGCTCATCAAAATTTGACAGGACAGCAACCTTCATGTTTACATATTGAGAATAAGCAGATCACTTCCCACCGCCCCCCCCCCCACTGGCTGGTGTGGGGATCCGAACCCTTGACCTTGCTGTTATCAGCAGCAAGTTCTAACCAACTGAGTGAGCTAATCCGCCAGCCCAGAGTCACTTTTAAATCTCTTCCTTTTAACCCAAGAAAGTCACTTGTGAATTTCATTCATTTGCTGTTTATTTATTTGATGAAAGTTTGTTAAATGTGACAGAGTTTGCTAGGCTTTTGTAATTAAAAGGATGGAAGGAAGAAAGGAAGGAAGGAACAGAATAGAATACACGCCAGGTACTTCCGGGGCTTATGTTCTAGTTTAGCTTTTCTCAACCTGAGCATGCATAGAACTCTCTGCTTGAGGGTGTGGGGCTGTCTTGGAAAAAACAATGCCTGACTCCCAGAGGGCCAATTAACGAGAACCTCTTGGGTGAGGCTCCAACAGGGGTCATTTGAAAGCCTCCCAGGGTGTTAAGTGTAGCAAGGTTGAGATCACTGGCTTAGTTAGACCAATCTTCCCTGTGTGCTGAGTCCTGTAGCTTGAAGAGCTCAGAGAGGGCAGCTCCAGGTGAGCTGGACAGGTGGGTAGGAGGGAGAGACTGTGCGTGAACCTGTTGCTCTGGGGAGCGGTAGCAGCCTTTCCAATGCGTTCCTGCACATCCTCCTGTGGGGGAGTCTAATCCACCCTGGCAGGTGCTGAGGACGGTGTCATAAGTGGCCCGCATGGCTGATTCGTGCGGCCCCCGTGTGGATGGGGCTCTCTTCCAGAGCTGTACTCTGGATCCCCAATGGCAACTAACTGGCTGGGAATGGGGACAAGGATTGAGAGGGGCTGGCCTCAGCCCAGCAATCCTGTAAAATGAGGGCACTGGCCAGGTCCATTGAGGTTTACTCCTGGTCTACAGTCTCTGCCTTGCTGGTGAGTCAGAGACTCTCTGACCTGGATGGAGACAGAGGGTCTCCTACAGGACTGACATGCCCGGCTAGGACAGTGCAGAGCACTGACAACATCTGCTCCAGGGATCACGGACTAAAGACAGGAAAAAGGAAAAAGGACTGAAGAGACAGCATCCCTGGTCACTTGCAGAGTTAAATAGAATTGATCAGATCTCCCTTCCTCCTGTGTTTTTCCTCTAGATTGAAACTTTTGGGCAATTAATGGCTATTATTAAGGAATATTGACAGGTATGCCCGTGATCCATAAAACTAATGCTCTTTAGCACACTACAAGGTCAAAAGTATTCCAGAAGGCATCCCAGTGGGATTTCAGAGCCTCTCTGCAGTGCCTTCAAAGTACGTCTGATTCTAAGGGTTTCCCCTGTTTTCTGTGTGGCCTTCGCTGACTCCCTCTGGCCCTCCGAGGGCAGGTTCTCATTTAGTGGAAGACATTGAGCAGCAGAAGCTCAGCACCGTTCAGATGCGCAGAAACTCACGGAGGCTGCTGCAGGAGAGGGGGCAGCTGCCAGCTGGTGACCAAGGTGGCCAAGGGTGTCCTCCGACGCCACTGCATTTCTCCCACCACGCTTCTGTGGGCTGTGCGCTTGTGCCCTCATCTCCTGAAAGACTCTTTGTCCCCTTGCACGAATGTACTTGTTTGAAGTCCTGGCTGTTGGACAAAAGAGGTGATCAACACGAAATGGTAGGAATATTGTGTGTTTTACCCATAAAACTGGCGAAAAATCCATTTTCCAAGCAGTTTTTTTCCAAGATGAGTCAGCTTTTTACCAGTGGTGAAATGTCTCCGAGTTGACTTTTAATTAAGTGTTCTGTGCCTCCCCATGATTTCCCCAGGTTCTCAGTTCCACCCCTCTGGTCCCTGCCTCTGTCATTATGCGACCTTCTTCCCTTGTGCCTCTGATGTCACATGGCATTTTTCTCCCCTTATAAGGACACCAGTCATCGGATTTGGGCCAACCCTGATGATTTCATTTTAACTTTCTGACATCTACAAAAGAGCCTATTTCCTAACAAGATCACATTCACAGGTACCAGGGGTTAAGGCTCCGACATATCTTTTGTGGGGGCACAACTCAACCCATAACAGAAGATGAGAGAAAACAAAACAGTAATGCTTGCATGGAAGGTGGCAAAAATGAATGAAACAGGAAAAAGGGGATGGTGAGGAGGGTGAACAGCTTCTTGGGAGACCAGGAGCCGGTCATTTGATGTGTGAAGACGCTGACTACCGAGGGCCTCTACCACCTGCTGCTGTCCCTGGAGAAACATCCCAACACCACTCAAGTGGTTTTTCACCTGTGAATAGGGTATTATGATACTGATGGAATTTAAATGGGAAGAACTTAAACATCTTGATTTATGGAGCAAAGTGCACAGTCTGTCTTCCAAATCAGGTTCTGGCTAGACTGGTAAGTGAGATCGGGTCGCAGTGAGCAGCGACTATGAAGAAAGCAAGCAATGGCTTCCCCTGGTATTTAGAATTCAGGTCGTGCTTCAAGGTCAAGTGGCTCCTTGGGGAGTCTGTTCCCCTGACGTCCATATGACGACATCCAGTGCCCCGGGAGCTGCCCTCCCTGAGATGACAGCGTGAATTTGGCCCTGGGAGCCATGCCATGCTACCTCCTGCTTCAAAGGCAAGGAACTGTGCATTTAAAAAGAGATAGGAATTATCAGATACAGGGTCTCCAATACCATAATAACCAAACNTTTTTTTCCAAGATGAGTCAGCTTTTTACCAGTGGTGAAATGTCTCCGAGTTGACTTTTAATTAAGTGTTCTGTGCCTCCCCACTGAGCCCGGCTGAATCATCCCGCGGGGGGTGCGCGCCTCCAGGGAGATGCGCCAGTTTCCTGGGCTGCCGTAAGAAGCACAGACGGGGCGGCGTGAATCAGCAGACACCGATCCCCGCACAGGTCTGAGCCGGGCTCCCTCTGACGCTCTGGGTAGAATCCTTCTTCGTCTCCTCCAGCTGCCGGTGGCTGCCTCTGTCCTTGATGTCCCCAGGTTCTCAGTTCCACCCCTCTGGTCCCTGCCTCTGTCATTATGCGACCTTCTTCCCTTGTGCCTCTGATGTCACATGGCATTTTTCTCCCCTTATAAGGACACCAGTCATCGGATTTGGGCC
>NW_007749944.1:0-10458 GCF_000696425.1 Galeopterus variegatus | reverse complement strand
CCAGATGGAAGACAGAGAAGGGAGTTTAATGAAAGAGGAGACAAGGAATTTGACAGGAAGAAGAAAATGGTAACAATGATGAACATGAGTAATTGAGAAAGGATGTGTTTGTCCAAAAAAGATAAAAGAGTAAGAGTTGCAGGGAGGGGGTGCTTAAGAGAGTCTGCCCTCATTCCCCACCCCCCATTCAGTGTGACCCAGGCCAAGCTACCAAGTACCTGTATGAGCTGCTCTACAACGACCCTATCAAGATCATCCTTATGCCTGGCTGCAGCTCCGTCTCCACGCTTGTGGCTGAGGCTGCGAGGATGTGGAACCTCATTGTGGTAAGCAGGGCTGGGAGCCAGAAGGGGGTCAGTCCCCTTTGGGCTGTACTAAAGCGGGGGCGGGGAGGGGGAGATTGCGGGTTTGTATTTAAGAGGACAGTGGAGGACCCACTTCCAAGATTGAGAGTCCTCTGCAGACCCGAGCTAGTGGCCTCCTAGCAACAGGGGCCTGACAGTGCTGCAGCTGACCTCGTTCTTCAGAAGGAGCTGAAGTGAGATCAGTGAAAGAACATCTTGATTGTGAGGGGGTGTGTGAGTCTTTGAGAATCACTTTTCCTAGGGCATAGGTGGGAAGGTTTGGAGAGAGTGGGGGAGAGAAACCCCGAGGTAGGGAGAGGGTTAATGGAACTCTTGGCCACGCTTAGTGGATCCACTTACCTAACCCCTTTCCTCTTAGCTTTCCTACGGCTCCAGCTCTCCAGCCCTGTCAAACCGGCAGCGTTTTCCAACGTTCTTCCGAACACATCCATCAGCCACACTCCACAACCCTACCCGTGTGAAACTCTTTGAAAAGTGGGGCTGGAAGAAGATTGCCACCATCCAGCAGACCACTGAGGTCTTCACTTCGGTGAGGAGAGACTGGGTATAGGGCAAAGGGTGCAACTGTTTAAGCTCCTGTAGAGAGAGATGTGACCCAGGATTTATTCTGGGCAGGGGTGGTGCGGTGGGGGGCGGGATTTTGATTCTTTGTCAAAAGAAAACACATTCCAAATGGGTTAAGTGCATGTTCTTTCTGTAGCCAGGGGAATGAATGAGTTAAGTTTTTGGAATCCTCTCCATCTTTTTGATTTTATGATTTTTTTTTTTCCCTTTTGATATTTTGTTCCCCAGACAGATAGACCAAAATGACTCAGTTCTGTTAAAGAAGGTTCAATCCAAAGTTGAGGCAAGAAAAGAGTGGGGATATGAAATAGGAACCCAGAAAGGTAGCAGATTCCAGAGGTGCTTCAGGGGGGTGGTGGGTGGGTGTGAATGGGAACAGAGGGGATTGGAGCTCCTGGATATGGGGGCAGAGAGGGAAAGGAGAGAAAGTGAAAGAGAAAGGTGGGGGAAGGGAGAGAAAGAGGGAGAGCAGAGAGAGGGGACAGGCAGGCAGAGGGGAAAGAGAGGCAGACAGACAAGTAATGGGTCTGGTAGTTGATGCTGAGAGAGATGCTGATGGACAAGGAGAGACTGGAGGGGGAGAAGGAGATTTATGGAGGCAGAGAGGAAATATGTGGCTGTCCATTGAAGAAGGTGGTCTGCTTCCTCCCTTTTGTTCTACCCGTTGGGTCCTCTATCCACTCTTATATTATGTGGCCCTTAAATCCTCCCCCCCCCCACTTTCTCTCAGTGATTCAGGCCGTTCTTCTCTTATCCTTTTGTCTGTCTGACAACTTGCCTCGTGAGGTTGACATCATCCTATCATACTAGACTTTGCCTTGTCTTTTCCTATTTTCTCTGTTTTCCTTTCCCCCATTTCTGCAGTCATTGGTAGGAGAGGGGTGAATGGGGTGGCTTTCCCAGACACAGACCCTCAGGAGGGGCTCACCCTGCAGCTTCCCACTTGGAAGCCATATCCTAAGATTTCAGATGCTTTGCTTTTTTTTTTTTTCCTTTTTGTCTTTTTTACTGACCAGTAACGGGATCGCAACCCTCGGTGTTGCGCCCGCACCGCGCTCAGCCAGTGAGTGGGAACCGGTCTCCACATGGGATCCGAACCCTCGGTGGGAGCGCTGCCGCGCTCCCAAGTGGCGCACGCCACTGGGCCGGCCCAGATGCTTTGCTTTAAACTCTCCCCAGCTTGGGGACGGGAGATGTTGAGGGATGGTTCAGAACAGCTGCTCCTTTGCTCTGAGGATGCAATCCCCAGTTAGCACCTCTGATCCTTACTCCATCGTGTGCTGCACATTTTTCCTATTTGTTTCTCATTCCCACCCAAGACTCTGGATGACCTAGAGGAACGAGTGAAGGAGGCTGGAATCGAGATTACTTTCCGTCAGAGTTTCTTTTCAGATCCAGCTGTACCCGTCAAAAACCTTAAGGTAGGATGGTTGGGAGTGGTGGGCTCAGCCTGCAGAGGGACCGGGCAGGCTGGGGGTGGAGGGAACAGTGGTTGGTTGGAGAGGAGAGTCAGGTGGGTGCAGGCTTGATCCTGTGAGTCAGTAGCATCTCCTGGGGAAGTTTAGCTCCATCTTCCAGTTGACATTTATCCACTACTCATTGAACATCACCCTGCACTAAGCACTTTGGGATGGGAAATCAAAGCCACAAAAGCCCCCCGGCTTAGCCCCTCAGGTGTTTCCAGGTGGCCTTCAGGAGCTCTGTTTCTTTTTCCATTCTGTAGCGCCAGGATGCCCGAATCATCGTGGGACTTTTCTATGAGACTGAAGCCCGGAAAGTTTTTTGTGAGGTGGAGTTGGAATCTGAAGGGGGTGGGGACTGGGTGGGTTCTCTGCCTTGGTTTTCTCCTGGGGTCTCCTCTCTGCAGCTCTGCTCAAGTTGATAGCAAGTGATCTGAGGTGATTGTTAATATGGCGTTCCTATCTGGTGGCTCTGACTCCATCCCTTGTCTGTGTGCGTGTGTGTGCGTGTGTGTGTGTGTGTGTGTGTGTGTGCACGATACTTTCTCCAGATCTCATTTTCCTATCACTTTTCATTTCCTGAGGAGCCCATGAATCCCATCCTTCCTGACTGGCTGGAAAAGGCCACTCAGAAATAGATGGACTGAGAGGAACTTAGAAGAAGGAGTTGTTTGAGCCTTTCCTACCCGTCCTGAGACTTGTACATTTCTCTTTTAAATTCTGCTGCTTTTCTCTGATTCCCAAGAGGCTGAATAGTGTCAAGTAAGATGAGATAAAAAACCCAAACAAGTCCCAGCCCTCCTTCTCTGCATTCAGGTGTATAAGGAGCGTCTCTTTGGGAAGAAGTATGTCTGGTTCCTTATTGGGTGGTATGCCGACAACTGGTTCAAGACCTATGACCCGTCCATCAACTGCACAGTGGACGAGATGACTGAGGCGGTGGAGGGCCACATCACCACTGAGATTGTCATGCTGAATCCTGCCAACACCCGCAGCATCTCCAACATGGTGAGAGTGTGGGGACATAGAGGCTTGCACACGGGAGGACGAGGGGACCAAGGGAGCCTTGTGGGGGAGGGGAGAGGGTGTGGCATTTGGACATACAGGAGGGGAAGGGGCCTGTGTCCACCCTGAACTTGTTTGCATCATGTTTCCTGTGGCTTCTACCTCTGCTGTGACTTCTTTGGGCAGGACAAAGAGAGAAATGATAGAGTGGTATGTTCAGTAGGCCCTTGATGAGTGGAAGGGCTGTTACCATGGAAACAAGGAGCAGTTGGTGAGAAGTCAAATGAGGGAGAGACGTTAATGGTCACGTGGATGCTTGTATGTGCAAGCACACCTGGAGACTTACCTTAGTTCTTCAGACTTGCTTAATATTCACTCATGATTGATATGCAATTAGCTTGGATCCTGATGCCTTTTTTAAGGATTCTTTTTTTAGAATTTTAGATGTAAAAGAGACTTTTGACATCATTTAGCTTCACATAGCTGGTTAGTGACAGACTTGGAGCTAGAAGGCACATTCTCTGATTGGGGAGGACTGGGACAGCCCTGAAGGTGAGCGGCACAAGGGAGTGTGGGTGTGGGGAGAAGAGGTTCCTTTCCTGCTCAGTGCTACATCCTACAGTACAGATATCTTGGGTGAGCTTTTTAGAATAACCTATGTGTCTGCTTATTATACCAAGTGCAGCCCCCAGGTCTGGAATGCCTGCTTTGGAGAGCATGCTAGGCATGAGTTAATGGTTGTAAAGCCCCCAAATAGCTTATTGAAAAAAGTTTTAGTGACAGTTGCTTTTATGTGGTAAACCAGGAGCTTAGATACATGATTTCAGTGATCCTCACAGCAGTACTCTGATGCAGATTTATCATTTACATTTTACAACCAGGAAATTGAGGCTCAGAGAGGTTTAGTGACTTGTCCCAGGTCATGCAGCTACTGAGTGGTCCAGCTGGAATTGAATCCTAGTTAAATCTAACTCTAAACCGTGTGCCTCCTTACTTTCCATGGAAAACCATGAATCCTGACTAAAAAGTTTGTACTTTCATCTGCTAACACTGTTTAGCTGATGGCAGTTTCTGAGCAAGGGAGATATAAGATTCAGGAAATTGGTTCTGGCAGTGGATTGTGATGAAGGGTCAGTTGCCATGTGGACTCTGACCATAGACTCTGTCCTGGGACATTCTAAGATGACTCTATGTTTAAGGTATCTTAGTTGAAAAATATAATGAAAAAATTCTGGAAGGTCACTTACCTGTGGAGTACCTGAGAGGTGAGTCATCCTCAAGCAGCTGGGGAAGTGGTGGAGCTGGTTACCAAAGCTGGAAAGGCTTGTTGGTGCCCAGGACATGCCAATCATGGCTTTTGTCCCATAATAGAAAGGTGGAGTAGCCTGGTCACAAGCAGGGGATTGGTTAGGGATGTAGAGGGACACCTGGGCTTTGGCGCAGGTTGAGTTGATGGTGCTCTTTCTGGTTCTTGTTCTCTAGAGAAAGATGATGCTTGCCGTTTAGGCCATAGGGCTCCTAGTGCCACCGGCTTAAAATGCCAGGTGGAGAAGCCAAGATTTTCTAATAGAGGACAGAAGCAGCCTTAACAACTGACTAGGGAAGAGATTATAGATGAATCACACAGCATCAAAAGAGTGGATCAGAAGGAAGGACTGGACTAGGGGTCCAGAGCCATGGAAACTTAGAAAAGAAACAGAGTTGCCTTAACTCCACAAGGATGGACTTAAGTGTTGACTAGAAGTTCTCAAACTTTAGCTTCCATCAGAACCACATGGAAAGTTAGTTAGCACACAGATTACTGGGACCTTCCCTGGAAGTTCTGATTCAGTAGACCTGGGGTAGGCTGAGAATTTACATTTCTAGCAAGTTTCTGGGGATATTGATGCTACTGGTCTGGGGATGACACTTTGCGAACTATTAGTTAGGGCAGTGGTTTTCAACCAGAGATTGCAATGTCTGGAGACAATTTTGGTTGTCACAACTGAGGGTGGGGATTAGGGGGAGGGACAGATGCTCCTGGTATCCTCATGGGTAGAGACTAAACGTGCTTCTAAATGTTCTGTGATACACAGGACAGCCCTTAACAATAAAGAGCTATCCTGCCCAAAATGTCAATAGTGCAAAGATTGATAAATCCTGGTTTAGAGAAAGAATCTTTAGGGGCCATACATAGAAATGGAGAATGAGTTAGAATGGTTTTGAAGAAATATAGCTATGGGCTAAACGGGATTGTGGAGGTGGCATACCTAGAGATAAGACTGTGAGTAAATCCTGATTGGGGTAGAGAGCCCATCAGATCTGGGTACGATACAGACTTAAAAACTACCTCTGGAAACACATTTAGGTCACTGCCAAGCATCAATTCTCACATATAGAGATAGCCAGACAGAGCTGTTAAAAAAATTAGAATCATAAATTTGTGCTTGGTTAATTCACTAATTTCTATGGATTGTGAAATTTTTACTGTTGTTCAGTTTTCCTTAAGCTGCATAGTAAAATTTCTCTTTGAAAATTTATAGCCATATCTTTGTTGACTAAAGGGGGAAAGATTGTTTTTTCATAACTTCAGTCATGGTGGGGTGGGGTGGGGGGAGGAGGGGAGCAAGTGGTGCCCCCAATGGCCAGCCGTGTTAGTGGTAGTGAGTGACCTGGAGCAAGCAGAGAGTGTGATCAGGGGATGGCATCATGCTGAACAGATTAATCCCATCCTATCTGGGTGATTTTCTGCTGCAGTATTTACTTTGAACTGATGGTTGGATAGACCTGTAAGCCAAAGGATTACTCAGAAAGTCTCAGCCTGGCTGCTGTCTGTGAGCAGGTGCTCTTGGAGAGAGGCATTTCAGTGTACAGATGCAGTATAGGGTAGTTGGTAAGGGTATGGACTTTAGGGCCAGACTGCCTGGGTTTGAATCCCAGCTCAGTCACTCGCTGGTAGTATAACTTTAAGCAAGTTACATAACTTTTCTGTGCCTCAGTTTTTAAATCTGTAAATGGGGAAAATAATATTAACTGCATCACTGGATTGTCTGAGGATTAAATAAGTTGATATATGTACTTTAGAAAAGTACCTGACACATAGTGAGCTTGGAGAAAATTATGTTAAGTGAAGTAATCCAGGCACACAAAGAGAAATACCACATGTCCTTACTCATAAGTGGGAGCTAAACAACAAACAAAAAAGAAAGACCATAATAAAACGTTGAACTTTCAGGAGAGAACAGACCTATAATTATTAGAGGTGGGAGAGGAGGAGGAGGAGGCTGATAGGAAGTAATTGGGTAAGAGACACAAAAAGAAATTATGATTTGTAATGATGAACATGCTAATAATATTGATTTGATCATCACATACTGTACGCAAATACTGATAGTCAATTCTGTACCCCATAAATATATATATAAATAAATTTTTTTTTTAAAATTGAAAGAAGAAAAACAAAATAAAATAATTTATCATTTTAAAATAAAATAAATTATAGGGAAAAAAAAGATGGCAAGAAGTTAGCACTAAAGGAAAATCTTCCTGGTTGACAGGCAGAGTGGGAAAGCCTGTGGAATCACCTTTTCTAGGATCTTCTAGATTTGGTGGAGCCATTAGATTCCAGGCCAACTCTATTGGGAAAATCTGAAGGATGAGAAAACATCAGCGTTGCGTCTCTTCATTGGAATATATGTGTCTCGTTGCTCTGCCTCTACTTTCTGCCATTTGCCATTCATTCTCCAGGGTGTTTATTCAGACTTCTGTTTGTAGTTCTGAGCTAGCAGCTGTATGCGCTAAGACCGCTGGACCCAGCTAATCTCTGCTCTAGTCTAGTAGCTTCCGATCTAAGACAGACACATGGGTATAGTTAAAGATTTTGAATGTACATATGCTCAATCTGGCAACATGAATACAAACCATCCATCCACGGTTGAAGTGTTTGAGCCAGAATTGGGTCCACCTTCCCCCTGCATCCACACACATTCCAGTCCTTTTCTCATGTTTTTCCCCTCCTCAGACATCCCAGGAATTTGTGGAGAAACTTACCAAACGACTAAAAAGACACCCCGAGGAGACAGGAGGCTTTCAGGAGGCACCACTGGCCTACGATGCCATCTGGGCCTTGGCATTAGCCCTAAACAAGACATCTGGAGGGGGTGGCCGTTCCGGTGTGCGCCTGGAGGACTTCAACTACAACAACCAGACCATCACTGACCAAATCTACCGGGCAATGAACTCCTCATCCTTTGAGGGTGTCTCCGTGAGTTATGGCAAATTCTTTCACACTACCCTGTCCTCCCATTGAGAGACCCCCTCAGAGGTCCCTCTCCTAGAATCATGCCTTCTTCATCTTTCTCAGTCATTTCTCTGCAATAATCGGCCTCAGACCAGGGCAGCAGGGATCCCCAGACCAGAAGAGCCCACAAAAGACTGGAAGGAACAACATGGCGTAGTCCATTTTTTTTAACCTCTTTTTTCATTTCTTTTCAAATCAGTCTAGGTATTTATGAATCAGATAAGAACTGTAGGATTTTAAAAGAGGAAACAGTCTGAAAGATCATCTCCTTATTCCTTTTAAAGTGAGAAAATTAGTGACCAGAGGGATTTGGTGACTGGCTCAGGCCACACAGGCAGAAGTCATGTCTCCAGGTGCTCTGTCTGGGGATTTTTCCCATTCAAATCTCATGGGTGAAGCTTCTTCTCAAAAGAATAATGTTGCTAAAATCTAGGGTATGGGCATCTGGGGTATGTCCTATATACAGGCAAATACCATAAATAGCATTCATTCAGAAGCTCAAATACATCAAAAACAGAAGGATGAGTTCCTGATGTTCTCTTTTTGCTCCTGCTTTTGTCCCCTTTATCTTCCTCTCCATGTTTCTCTCCCCAGGGCCATGTGGTGTTTGATGCCAGCGGCTCTCGAATGGCATGGACGCTCATCGAGCAGCTACAGGGTGAGCACAGGGGCAGGAGGGCACCCGGGAAGAGAACACTGGAGACATCAAAGATTGCCTTGGTGCTTCTCTCCTCCTGCCTTTCTCTTTTAACTGTGTTCATCAAGCCTTTAAATAATAAAAAGCTTAAATATGGGTGGGTCTGTCTGATTTGCAGTGGTTGTGTTCTTGAAAAGGAGCATGCAATTTAAAAATAGCCCTTCTCTTTCCCATTGGCTTCCATTTTAATTTCAGAAATTTTCCTTCATTGGCTTGGGTTGAGGGGTTAATGACTTGTCAGTGCATACTCAGAGACTCAAGGAAAGCTGAATCTAAGAAATCTTCTATTTTTTAAAGGGAATTCATTGAATTTCCTTGCAATGTAAACTATCATTCCTAATTTATCTGTAGTATGTATAGTTTAGCTTTTCTGGATTATGTTTTCTTAAATCTTATAACTTAGCACACTTGCGTATTTGCAACATTTCTATGAATTATTTTTTAACTCCACCCTCTTCTCAGCCTCTTATGTCATGGCCAAGAGACCCATTTCTTGGCCTCCTGTGAAAAGTTTCTTTCTTCCCTTCTCCCCACCTCCCACTTCCTATTAGCTCATTTTTGTATTCAGGACAAGAGGGAATGGACTTCAGCCATGGTGAAAGGCATGTGAATTGGCTTTTGAAGGAAAAGTTATGGTAACTGGGACAGTTCTAGAACAAAAATCTTTGGAGTGATTGAATTTCACTTAGTGGCTCTTTAAGAGGCAGATGTAATGTATCCAAGGAACCAGAACCCAACCAACGGAAAAGGAATTTCTAAAATTAAAATGAAAGCCACTGGGAAAATAGATCCTGTGATTCTGTCCATCATGAGAGGGAGGATATGAAGAAATATGTTTGAAAAGCTTTAGAAGCCAGAATCAAAGTGAGAGACATCTCACCAAGAGAGGTGTGAGGCAGTGAAATAGGTGGCAGACATGTGGAGCCTTCCTCACGGAAGAGGTTTAAACATTCAAGATATTCTTATTTATTTGAGTTGCCTTGGGAACCACCTTATATTGCTTTTAAGACAAGTCACTGATTCAAGTGACCCCTAGTTTTTTCCAGGCATCCTTTAGGGGCTCAGATGAAGGTGTAAAATCAGATGCAACCATGGAAGGCAGCTTTAGGGAGGTGGGCAGCTGAAAATGCCTGGGATCATCTCTTCAGCCACCCGTGGTTGCTCCTGTTGTCATTTGTCCAGGTGGCAGCTATAAGAAGATTGGCTACTATGACAGCACCAAGGATGATCTTTCCTGGTCCAAAACAGATAAGTGGATTGGTAAGTGGATCTTGTTTATATTTTCCTTCAGCGCCTCTGAACAATCAAGGAAAAGAGTCATACATTTGAATGAGGGTGGATTGGTGGGTGCCATTAGGTTGAAATGTGGGAGCGAGGTGGTCCAGGGGCAGGAGTTAAGAGAGAGTGGATACAACCTCACAAGATGTGGGTAGGAGAGACTGGTGTATCTGGAGAGGGAATAGGAGGTGGGTAGTACTATTTTTAATAGTACACTGCTGTGGTAACTGGGGATTAGAGGCAGGGGGTGGGCAGGGGGTGGGAAGTGGAAACTCCATTTGGGTTTCCCAGATGTCCTGGTGCCTTGATATATCCGAACCAGCTACTTCAAGCCTAGAACTGCCTCTTTGTCTGTTTTTGTCAGTAAAACGATTGCTTAAACTATACGTACACTTTTTGTATCTGCAAAACCTCACCTAATTGTAGTCTGATAAAATTGTGTGTTTTAAAGAAGTAAAATAAGCAGTTATTCTTTGTGTACTTGGTGGGCTAGATGATAGGAAATGGGAAAGATACCAAAGGTGGGCAAAAGGAAGGACTTACTGATAAAAGAAAGGATTGGCACCTTGAGGGTGGGGGGAAGGACACAACCATTGAAGATAGCTGGCACTTGCTCTGCTCAACTGAAATCTAGTCATTCCCAGCACTGCTGGAGTTTTGCTTTTTTTTTTTTTTTATAATTTGAATTTAGGACAGTGTTCTGTACTGCTATAAATGCTGCGTGGCCTAAATTAGCCTTTTTTTTTTTAAACTAAGCAAATTGGAATTAATTTTTTGGTGAACTATGACAAATTTGAACTTCTCTTTAAT